>NC_081405.1:586748435-587051560 GCF_030272615.1 Cryptomeria japonica | reverse complement strand
ATTGCATTTACGGGATGACTGCATACATGCATTACAATAAATCTCATCCAATCCACTTATACATTCAATCAAAGTGTCATCCATGCATGCTAGCACTAACCATGAAACATAAGAACAAAAGCATCACATAACACCAAAATGATCTCGGAGTTCACCCCTAGAGGGCTACATCTCCGAGTCTACTCAATTGCAAGACCCCTCTGATAATTAAATAAGTTAAAGGTACATAAGGTTCATGTCATTTACAATCCTGCCATTTAGGTGAACATAACCAATATACAAATGACCACTTCGGTCAAAAATACATAATTATCCCTACATAGAAACGGATCCAACTGAACATATTAAAAAGCAAATACAAAGGTCTCTTGTCTAAAGGTACTCTAACTAGGGACCTGACCAACTATAGCCAACCACAAATCAACCAGATAATAGGGTCCAATTAAAAATATCAAGTCTTGTCCTTACTTAAGCAAGGACGAGTATAGAAATTAAACTTGCATAGGCATTAACTAGTAGGGGCAATCTTTTTGTTTCGTATTGGTTTAAACAATAAATGATCTAAGTTTTCAACAATACATTAATAGAAAAATCACCATTACAAGGTGGATACAATACTATACTTGCAATATTGCCATTTGTCTATTTCACAATACCGAGGAATAATATAACTAACTATAGTGTCCTAAAATTGCAACACTTACAATTTCGACTGCATTTGGGTCTTCACAATGGCGGCGCATTGTTGAACCTGAATGGAGACCCCAAAACTTGTTTACGACATCAAAAACTGCATATTTCTACACTTTGGCCTGATCCTTCCTTGCACCCTACTGTCCTGGAAGGTGAGACCATGGCGCCCAGCGCTCTGGTCCCTGGCCCTATTTTGGGCCCGGTCTCTTGTTGGGCATCGAGTCTTTAAGTTTGCAATTCGGAAAACAATGTTTCTAGGTCGGCCTAAGGTCGGAAAAATTAGTCTCCTAACCCTAATTGACAAGTATATAAACTACATTTCCTCTCCCAAAAGAGAGAGAAAAAAAATATATGTACAAGAGGCGGAAGCACTAGAAAAACATTCAAGCATTCAAGCATTCCTTCAAGCAATCGAGTATTCTAAGTCTCCATTCAAGGCTAGGTGTTGCATTCAAGACAAGGATTCAACCATTGAAGAGGAGATCACTTACAACATATAACATCCAAACACCTTCACATGTAAGAATACAAACATTCTTACAACAAGGTATCAGTACTTGTTTACATTACAAACACTTACATTTACAACATTCTCATTTCTTGGTTAATTCAAAAACTGGGGTTTGACCTAAAGGCAAACCCCTAATCCCTAACCCCCTAATCATCCTCTCTTTTCTGTGTGTAGGTTGCAGGTACGCGGCTGTAATTGAAGATCTGGAATCCTTGTGTAGAGATGAACAGATCCCCCTTCGTTTCGCGGATTTTTCGGAGGACCGTGTGCACTCCGGGTGCCATCATCCCGTCAACTTTCGCTCAAATTTGTAGGACGGTGTCATCTCGACATTTTATTGCTAATTTCAGGTCCGTAGCTTCATCTTGTGTCCCTATCTCCGTTTACAAGTGAATCTTTCTTACTTTACATGCATTGCTAGTTCAATCATTCTATCTACATTCTTTACAAAAGAGGGTATCCTTGATGTCTTAACCCTTGAAACTCATTTAGAATCTAGTCTTGCATTGTGTGAGATTGGATCTTGTGGGTTTCAACCCCTCTTTTGAATGTAAAGTCTCTCCTAAGTGAAAATCGTCAATCCTAGTGACCTCCTTTCTCTATCCATGGAGTGGGGGAACACCTAGGGTTCGATTTTCCGCTTTACATTTTGGTGAACCCGACGTGAACATCCTAATTCTGATTATTCATGGTTAGATCTGAAAAATTTGCTTCCTTAATTACATTTCCATTTTTTAGAGGTTAATTACATAAAAACCCTAAAATTTTCTTTTTAGTAATTGAGCTTGTGAAATGTTTAATTGTTAATGCTTGTTTCAGATCTACCCTTCTATTGCAAATTGTCAAATCATATTTGTGCTCTAATTCTGAAAATTAAGTGGTTAAGTGTCAAAACCCTAATTTTGAAAACCCTCTTGATTCAACCTTTGACTGATGATTTCACTAATCAAAACACCTCCAAATCAGCTGTAACTTTGGATTCCGCAACAAAATCACAATATCTTTCATCCCTGAAAATTTCAAAAAAAGTTGCGAGGACTGTGTGCACCCCAAGCGCCATCGTCCCCGACATTTTTTCTAAAATTTTGGGAGCTAGATCTTATTGTATTTTCTGCTAAAATCCAGAATCTTGGCTGATTTCATTAATTTTAACACTTTCAAAATTAAAGTCAAAGTTGGTCTAGTGATTGCTTGGATTAAGGCTTATAATCATTCAAAAATTGTTGAAATTAAAATTCATATCAAAATTGTGTTTCTTACTATCCTAAATCTGAAAAGTGTGTTGGCATTCATTCGAAATTTCAGTGCTTTATTCAAATTTTTGTAGTTTGTGACTTTTGAAATTAAGTGTTTAATTGCAACAACTTTGATTTCTGCTTTGAAAATTTGAATTTTGCATGAAATTGAGTCAACTTTTAAATTTCAAAGCCTGCATAGCTTTTTGTATTCCCTCTAAAATCATAAAATTCAAAATTTTAGTTTCCCTCTCTTTTTCAAAATTCAAATTCTACATTTTTCAACAATCTTGGTAGGGTTCAATTTTGAGATTGCAACTCTAATTTGGCCTATCTACAGATTGTAAAATCACTCATTTTTTTCAAATTAGCTTTAAAATAATCATAGCTTTCATCCCTAAAAATTTTGAAAAAAGTTGCGAGGACCGTGTGCACTCCGTTCACCAGGGTCCCTGACATTTTTTTCGAAATTTCGGGAGATTGTCCTGATTGTATTTAACAGCTTAAATCTAGGAGATTGGCTGATTTTATTGAAATTTGCTACCTCTAAAATTCAAAATCTTCTCTCTCTCTTTAGTGCATGAGTTTTACAACAATAAGCCCTACTTACACTATTCCCGTTAGATGAAGCCTTAGAATTAAGTCTTTCCAAGGTTTAATTACTGAGGAGATGGAACCTAATTTGAATGGCCTTTTTAACAAGGACATGGGTAATTCCTCTAATCCTCTTAATGATGAAGAAGCTCTCCATGAGGTTTCTATAGAACAACTTTCAAAATTGGATAACCAATTTGGTGATTTTTGACAATGGATGTCTCAAGAATACCCTGATAGTCAAGCTCTTTCATTAATTGAGGGTCTAAAACGTATGGTTCAAATGATAAGAGTGGAATTGATATTTTGCGTAGTATTGCACACAATGTGGATTCGAATGTGATGGCTATGAAAAGTTGTGCCGAAACTTTAGGTTATACACAACCTCCTAGTCAAGTCAATCATTCTATTCCTTTGACAACTCCTATTGCTAGTATACCTACTTTTACATCAAACATAATGACTACTTCAATACAAGACATTCCACCTATGATCACCAGTCATGGGGGCAATCCTTCCTCTTCAATCAACCCTCTTCCTTCATTCAATCCTACTTCTTCATTCATTCCTTCAATGAGTGTTCCTATTTCATCTCCACAAATAAACACAACGCAAGGGGGCAATTCATTTAACCATTCCATTCCTCCTTGTAGTGTTCCTCCTTTCCAATCATCTCCTATGACTAACTATCATAGTGTCCCGCCACCTTACTCTCAATCAATGCCTTCTTTTCATAACATAATACCTCCATCACAATCTAACACATCTAATATGAACTCTTCGACTAAAGTAACCATTAACAATCTTGCACAAACTGTCTCTTCTTTACAGCAACAGATTGCCTCTTTCCCGCAATTGGAGCTTTATAATGGTAAGGGTGATCCTCTAACACATGTTAAGACCTTTCAAACAATATGTACGGATTTTGCTTATGACCAAAGGTTGCTTGCAAAACTGTTTACTAGAACATTAAGAGACAAAGCTCTACAATGGTATTGCTCATTACCTTCTTATTCTATTACTTCTTTCAAACAACTTGCAAATGCTTTTATTCAACAATTTCAAAACAATATAAGTCCTAAAGTTACTTTGATTGATTTAATTCATTGTAAACAAGGTGTTAAAGAAAAATTGACTGATTTCATTGGTAGATATAAGCATTTGTATGCTCAAATTTCCTTTCCAGTACCTGACAATGATATTCAAAGAATCTTTATTTCTAATTTACAAAAAGATATTAGAGAAAAACTTCTATTTTCTGAGTTTACTTCTTTCCAACAGTTGTGCGCAACTCTTCACAATTATCAACTGACTGTGAGTCAAATGGAACAAGCAAATCCTATGGCTCCGAGTGATAAGGGTGATAGTAGTCAACAACCATTTGGGAAGTTTAAACCGAACAGAGAAGTCATTAAGTTCAATGAAAACATCATCAACAACAATGTGAATGCAGCATCAGGTGTGCCTCCTATTTCTAAGTTTTTCAAGAAAGAAAGAAAGTTTACTCCTTTGAATGAATCATTGCATAGTATTATGAATAAGTTATTAGAACAAAATGTGCTTACTCTCCCTCCTATAAGGCAAATAGATCCTGGAAAGATTAATTCACCCTATTTTGATAAAAAATCTTTTTGTCAATTTCATCGTCAACCTGGGCATGATACCAAAAAATGTTTTGCTTTAAAGGGTAAAATTCAAGATTTGATTGATAATAATACTATCTCTGTTTCTGGTGTGAATGATAAAGGTAACACATCTGTAGCTCCTCCTAACCAAAATCTTAAGATTTTTACTGATCCATTACCTTCTCATATCTCTAATGTGATTGACACTAATGATTCCTCTTTCTCACCTGATAGTCTTGTGTCTATGACTCCGAATGTAATTAACTTTGTAGAGCAGCAAAAAATCCCTAGAGAACCTTCCATCACATTTGATTCCAGTGAAACTATCAAGGCACCTGATGGTCCTCTCTATATATAGTTACAAAAGTCAAGAATACACCTTGTCGTGGAGTGCTTATTGATCCTTCTTGCATGGTTAATGTCATTACTGAAGAATTTCTTTTTACTTTGCAATTGAATCAAGTGATCTATGACGAAACAAATGTGGTTGTGAAACTATTTGATGCATTTTCTTCTCCTGCAATTGGTTCTATTACATTACCTATTGAGGTCCATAACAAACCCCTTGATGTGGACTTTGCTATTATTAAATCATCCGAACAATTTCATGTGAAGCTAGGCTACCCTTGGCTATCTTCCATGAAAGCTATTGCTTCTCCTATTCACAAGTGTTTGAAATTTCCCCATAATGGTGAAATTGTTATTGTCAATCATAGTCTCTTTAAACCAGCTGAAAGAACTTCTAGCATTCCTATTGATTATTTTTCACCTAAACAATTCCAATCTCTTCCACCAGAGTGATCATCTTTTCAAATCTTACCAAAAGTGGAAAACAGATATGATCCTATCTCTAAGTGAACCTAGAACACCCAAACTTGATATTCCTATCATTCTTGAGAAGGAAGTTCTTCCTTTGGAAGATAAAACTAATGTCTTTCCTCAAGAAGATTCCCAACCCATCCCTATGAATGTGAGTATGCCTATATCTAATAAACTTCCTAAAAGTATACCTATACCTCCTCATCATGATGGAATTGGTCTCCTTCCTAAACCATATATTCCTCCTTTATATGGAGCAGTTCCTCCTCCTTCCTCTTATAGAGAGAAGAGACCTTCCTCTTCTCCTATTGCTCAACCTAAGAGACCACATCCTAAACACCCAAATGATAAGGGTGAGAACATTCCTCCTCTTCAATCTTCTCAACTTCTTACTAAGACTAGACGAAATCGTTCTGCACGTGAATGCTGATGAAAGCGTCATCTTAGAGCCTAGGCAACTGCTTCTCAAACTTTGCAATCCCCAAAAACACCTTCAGCTAGTATTATTCAATTTTCTCCTCAGCCGAAAATTGAGCCAAAATCTCCTAAACATAAGATGCATGATGGTCTTGATCCTGTGCAAGTTAAAGATCCTATTTTTATAAATCTTGATGATATAGATAAAAATGTTATTCATGATGAAAATCTTACTCCTCTTTCTTCTGATAGTGAATATGAATATGTTGATGTTGATAACCATTTATCTAACGAATTTTCTAAAGCACTTATCCTAGCTCCTAGACAAGAACAATGTGGCTTGGAACATGAACATAGCCCTTGTTTGGATCTTGTGATAGCTCCATTTGCTGTGTTGGATGTTCCTCCTCTAGCGTGTTTCCTGCCTTCCCAAAATATTGATCAGCAAGATCGGGGGGTGGATGATGTGCTGGACTAGTTTCATTAGCATAGTAGACTCTCTCCTCCTCTCTTGATCTCTTCTGTTACTTCCTCTATGTGTTATTCTCATTCTTCTATTTGTTGTCCTTAGTTTTGTCTACTTGAGGATGATGCAAAGCATTGAGATCTCTCTTGGTCTCTCTCATGTTGACTCAAAAGACACATGTGTTCCCTTCTTCTAGGTGACCTTCCTTGATTGGGGAATGAAGAACAATTATGCATACATACATATGATATACATGAATTATCATACAGCATACTGACCCCAAGGAAAGCGAAGTCACCTCGTGCTTTGTGTTTTGTGTCTATTATCCTTGGGCTTATCTCACACTTGGGGGCTAAATCCTTGTGATAACATGCTCCTTTCCCTTCTTATTCCTTATATGTATCACTACCTTAAAGCAATCACCCCCAATGAGGCATGTGTGATCGCTTTAACATAGGGGGGCACACACCCCGTTCATATCTCTTCAAGATACTTGAAAATTTCTTGACGAATTTAGCTTTGCCTTGAAAATTTTTGGTATTTTTCTTGCATGACTCATAGTGAGGCAACCTTACTACTAACAGTCATGGTTCTCCCTCATGATCTTCCCTTTTACTTTGTCAATCGAAGTCATAAGATCCTTAGTCCACTGGGGGCATGGTGTATCTTGCCTCCTTGACGTGGTGAAAGTCTTTCAATGTTGTTTCCTTGTACTTTACCGGAAGTATGGGTGTACGCTTATACTCCCGCTAAAGTGGGGGCTAAATGTAGCATCCTAAAATTGTAACACTTGCAATTTCGAGTGCATTTGGGTCTTCACGATGGTGGTGCAACGTTGAACCTGAATGGAGACCCCGAAACCTGTTTACGACATCAAAAACTGCATATTTCTGCACCTTGGCTTGATCCTTCCTTGCACCCTGCTGTCCCGGGAGGTGGGACCATGGCGCCTAGCGCCCTGGTCCTTGGCCCTATTTTGGGCCCGTTCTCTTATTGGGCATCGGGTCTTTAAGTTTGCAATTCGGAAAACAATGCTTCTAGGTCGGCCTAAGGTCAGAAAAATCAGTCTCCTAACCCTAATTGACAAGTATATAAACTACATTTCCTCTCCCAAAAGAGAGAAAAAACATATATGTACAAGAGGCGGAAGCGCTAGAAAAACATTCAAGCATTCAAGCATTCCTTCAAGCAATTGAGTATTCTAAGTCTCCATTCAAGGCTAGGTGTTGCATTCAAGACAAGGATTCAACCATTGAAGAGGAGATCACATACAACATATAACATCCAAACACCTTCGCATGTAAGAATACAAACATTCTTACAACAAGGTATCAGTACTTGTTTACATTACAAACACTTACATTTACAGCATTCTCATTTCTTGGTTAATTCCAAAACTAGGGTTTGACCTAAAGGCAAACCCCTAATCCCTAACCCCCCAATCATCCTCTCTTTTTTGTGTGTAGGTTGCAGGTACGCGGCTGTAATTGAAGATCTGGAATCCTTGTGTAGAGACGAACAGATCCCCCTTCGTTTCGCAGATTTTTTGGAGGACCGGGTGCACTCCTGGCACCATCGTCCCATCAACTTTCGCTCAAATTTGCAGGACAATGTCGTCTCGACATTTTATTGCTAATTTCAGGTCCGTAGCTTCATCTTGTGTCCCTATCTCCATCTACAAGTGAATCTTTCTTACTTTACATGCATTCCTAGTTCAATCATTCTATCTACATTCTTTACAAAAGAGGGTATCCTTGATGTCTTAACCCTTGAAACTCATTTAGAATCTAGTCTTGCATTGTGTGAGATTGGATCTTGTGGGTTTCAACCCCTCTTTTTAATGTAAAGTCTCTCCTAAGTGAAAACCGTCAATCCTAGTGACCTCCTTTCTCTCTCCATGGAGTGGGGGAACACCTAGGGTTCAATTTTCCACTTTACACTAACCCATTTATTTTATTAAATGAAGATATCATTAACTTACCAATTTTCCAATCGATACATTATTAAATTTCCGTTAATTCTATTAGAATATCATTTAAGTTTTCAAAAAAAGATCCAATGATAAACATTTCATTTTCCAATTACTCATATACTTTAGTATTCCACTTGTAAATTTCCCAGATGACCTATAACATTCAAACCCAAAAATAATATATTCCTGGTTAATATATTATTTTAAACATCACCAAAATAATAAATATATTTTATTTCAAAAATTCCCAATAAAAATATTATTCTATCTATTCCCAAAGAATATTCCTTCATTAAAATAGATACCCAAATTAAATATTAATCATTATATATTTATTAACCCCTGGATAATAAAATATAAACAATTACTAATTTAATAATACATGATTTCAATTAAATATTATTTAATATATATTAATCTCATTAATAAAATATATATTAATAATAATTTAATTAACCATAGATTTTGAATTAAATATTAATTAATATATATTTATTAATCCTCATTAATAATAATACATTAATAATATTTAATACTAAATAATTATAAAAAAACTATTAAAATAAACTTACATAAAAAAAGTTTAGTACTGATTTTTTTTTTTTTTTTTTAAACTTTAAAAAAAATTTATTGGGGAGACCACTGCGGGGCCCACCTCCGATCACGGGAGAGGTGGGAATCTCCCCGTAGCTCCCCCGCCGCGGCCACCCTATGACCACTATGGGCGTTGCTCCCTGTGGCCCCCGCGGGTGTAGGTCCCTTTGGCTCCCGTAGGTGCAGGTCCCTGCGGCCCGCTGTGGGCGCAAGACTGTGCGACCACCATGGACACAGGTCTCTGTGGAATCCCATGGGGAGGAGGGGAAGGGAGGTGGTGTGAGCCGAGCCTTGGCTCCTCTGCCCACCAAACCCCAACCCCCCAAAAAAATAAAATTTAATTTTTTTTTTTTTATATTATCATTTGATTTTAAATCAAATCAGTAACCCCCACAAAAAAATAAAATAATAATAAACAAAAATCCCAATTTCTTTCATTCACAGTCCCATATAGAGACTAAAATGTATTTTCCAGAATGTTCAAAACAACAATATGGGAAATTTTTTCAGCAAGATCATAAGTTTCCAAATACACAATAACTTTCAAATAGGCAAGATTTGCTCAACCACAAAACATATTTGGCTACCTAAGATGGATTTACCCCCATTTATCTACTCCATTTAAACAATCTTGACCCAAAAACAACCAATATTCTCAAAACTAAAACTTAAATTTCAAGAACAGTCATGGATTTTTTTTTTTAAACTAGCATTTCATGAAGAACAACCAAACACCATTTTTGATTTAACAAAGAAATAAAAAGGTAACCAAGAATCCTACCTCCTTTAGCATTCCTGGCAAGATTTTTTTGACGAAGATCCCAACCTGCAGCTGTAGAAATCCTTCCTTCCCCAAAACCCCCAATTTTCTCCATCCAAAAAAATTCTTCCCCAAAAAAAAATTCAACAACCCCAAAAATATTTTCCAACCTAGGTTACATGGAATGAAATTTGACCTAATCCCCTAATTTCAAATTTAAACACTTTTTAAATAAAATAAAAATAAAAAATCATTCTTTTCAACTATTCAAATAATCTATATAAGGTGATGGCAATGACTTTGCAATTAGGTAACAGCAGGCAGTTTGGCGCTTGGGCAGATGTGGCTTGGGATGATCCACCACATGTGCCTCAGTGGGTGTTCTCCAAGGGGTGATGGGAAGACAAAGCTCCACATTTGGGAAGGCATCACAGAGGATTTTGTCTGGTCTCCAAATATTTTCAAGGCTTTTTAAAGGGTTTTCCATGTCATCGTATGGGGAGTTTCAATCAGTGAGGTCAGAATGGTGATGGGAGGAACAATAACATGGGGAAGTAGTCGGGCTTCTCCGGTACTGTTAACCGTTCTTTTTCTGAAGTGGCCACTACAGGAGTCAATGCTACTTCAAGGGCATCTGGGTCTGTCAAATAGGTGGGTGTCGTTGGTATCGCTGGTAAAGACACAACAATCTCAAGTAATAAAGCCCTTCCTTTCTCTGGTTCAGAAAAAGGTAACATGGTGGACATAGCCCCGATGAAAGAGGTATGGTTCCCGTGGTCATGTTTTGATTTCAGTGGTTCTTTTGTGGCAGAAAGGGCCTCTAAGTTGCATACTGTGGCTCTCTTAGGGGAATTATGGGGTCCTCAGACCAATTTGTCTAAATTGCACTCTAAATTGCATAAACACTGGCCTGCACTAATTTGTTTTTAGTTGTTATCATCAAATTCTCATGTCTTGGTTTTTGAATCCCCCCATTTTAAGGATGATGTGCTTGCGAATTCACATCATTGGCTTGGTAATATTTTGTTTAGGGTTTCTTCTTGGAAACCCTTTTTTGTCCTAGAGTGGGTCAAATCAAAAACTCTACCAGTTTGGTTTGGATTGCCACAACTCCCCTTTGAATTCATGGACAAAGAAGTGCTAAAATCCATAGGGGATAACTTTGGGAATTTTTCGACATCTAAATCTATTTTTGAGGAAGGGAAGGTTGTAGTAAAAATCTGGTTGCTGATTTCCCCTTCTTCTGTATGCCCAATTTCATGCAATCTCAAATCAAATGAGGGAATCTGGAAACAACCTATTGTGAAATTGGATAATGACCTCTATCAAAATTTGATTGTCATGGATGCTCCCCTGTTCTTGGATTTTCATAATGCAAAAGCTGGTATAAATAATAAGGAAGGTGTGAATGCTCCCTTCAATACCACCACTGTTAAAGAATCCATTCATGTCTCGGTTGAGTCTGATTACCAGTTAAAGGAGGGTCTCAATAATGTTATCCAAATTAAACATAAAACCTCCACTGACAAATTGGGGAGTGTTGAGAACACTTTAGATCAGGTCGAGTTGGAAGGCATTATTAATTCTAAATTTGTCATTGAGGTTAAAGATGTCATTGCTAATCTATCTAGCCAGACATGTCTTCCTCCCTTACAAAGCCCTAATCATTTCCCTATTCAAAAGGTTCTATTGGAAATGACTTAGACTTAATTTATAAGAGTTTACCTCTATCCCCTTCTTTTAATCCCTCTGAGCTTCCTATTAATGTCACCCAGGATGCTTCTAATCAGGTGGTTCCCTAAGAATTGGTCCCGTCTCCTAGGTCATTTTTTGTTAAAATGCCCAGTAGTTCTTCTATTGCCCAAGTAGAGATGAATTTCCCTATCTCTGTTGAGTCCCCAGGCAAGGGTAGACCTCCAAAAAATCATAAAACTCAGTTGGAAATAGATGTAGGCATTCAGCAGGTGTTGTCTGCTTCCCCTAGGTTTAAGAAGGCTTCAACATTATCTTTAGGTAATGGGAAAAGTAGTGGCCATGACTTGAGTTCCATTAAAAAGAAAAAAAATTGTGTTCTTAGTCCTTCGGTTACTAGATATGTGGTGGTTAAGAGAAGCTTGCATAAAAGCTTTGGGAAGAAATGTCCTCCCATGAGTGAAAAGAGGGGAGTGTTGACCTCCCCTCAAGAGAAATGAGGATTATCTCATGGAATGTTAGGGGCTTAAATGCCCCTAACAAGAGACGCTTGATCAAGTCTCAGTTAGACTTGATTAAGTGGGATTTAGGTATGCTTCAGGAGACTAAGCTCTCTTCGGAGAATTCTGAGTTCATATTTTCTTCTTGGAAGAGGTGGAAGTTTTTATTTTTCTTGGCCTCTAGGGCATCGGGAGGCTTGGCATTATTATGGAATGATTTTTTGGTTGATGTGGAATTGGTCGCTTCTGTGCCAAATTGGATGTTATCGTTAATATCATACAAAGCCTCTAGATTTAAAGTATGGGTGTTTAACATTTATGCCCCCTCAGGTATCTTAGCTAAATGTAAGCTTTGGAAAGATCTCATTAGGGTTTCATCCCCCCTTAGAAATCATGCCTTTATTATTTTGGGGGGAGGTTTCAATGCAATTTTGGATTTAGGAGAAAAATTAGGGGGTATTTGTCCAAATAAGAAGTCTATAGATGACTTTAAGGCATTCACTTTTGATATGTCTCTTTTTGATTGCACGCCAAATAATGGTCTTTTCACATTGACAAACATGAGGAACAATTTCTATCAAATTTTGGAAAGATTGGATAGATTTTAACTTTCCTCCAATTCGTTCGAATCAGATATTGAGTTTTTCTCTTCCATCCTTCCCCTGTCCGGGTCTGATCATTTCCCGATGTCCCTATCTATTGTGAGAGATAGACCTTCTCATAAACTTCCTTTGAAGTTCGAACCCATGTGGTTTAGGGATCCTTATTTTCTTTCCCTCCTACGATGATGGTGGGGAGAGGCTCCATTCATTAGAGGTTCTAGAATGTTCCAGATTGTCAAGAAGATCAGTTTTTTTTAAAAAGATATTAGGTGGTGGAACTCCCTTCATTTCTAGAATATTTTTGTAGAAAAACAAAGGATTTTAGATATGATAGAGGTTTTGAATAATCATGTGATGCTTCATGGTATGGGTTCTAGGGTGTTGGATGAAATTAGGTCTCTCAGGAGTGAATTAGAAGAAATCTTGGCAAGAGAAGAGATATATTGGAGGCAAAAATCTTGGGAGCTCTGGTTAGCTGATGGAGATAAGAATACAAAAAAATTTCATGCTACCACCAAAATGAAAAGGGCTAGGAGTAGGATCCCTTGTATTTAGGATTATCAGGGGAATATTCTCTCAGAGGAAGGGGACATTTCTAGGGAAGCAGTAAAGTTTTTTAAGAATCTTCTTTCATCTAAGAATATCGATGACTCTAACAATATCTCTTCTCACATCCCCTCTCTTGTTTCTCCCGATGACAATAGAATGCTAATGTATCCTTTTTCACTAGATGAGGTTAAGGGGGCTATTTTTTCTATGAATCCAGATAAGGCACCTGGGCCTGATGGTTTCACTTCTTTATTCTTCCAGAAATGTTGGGATTTTATGGGTCCAGATGTCCTTTTGGCTCTTGAGGAAGCTAGGTGAAATAGGTCTATCCTTAAAGAGATAAACACTACTTTAATTGTCATTTTACCTAAGAAGGAGGACCCTAAAACCTTTGCAGGTTTTAGACCTATAGCCTTATGCAACACGATCTATAAGATCTTTGCCAAAGTGATTTCTATGAGATTGTCCAAACTTTTACCAAGAATAATTTCCCTTGAGCAAGGAGGTTTTGTCCCACATAGGGAAACTTCTGAAGGGGCTATAGTTACTCATAAGGTTTTACATTCAATTTTAGCCTAGAAATACCCTGCCATGATCCTTAAGTTAGATATGATGAAGGCCTATGACAGGGTTGAATGGAATACATTAAAAGTTGTTCTGTCAAGGTTGGGTTTTTCTTTGGCTGGGATAAAATGGATCATGTCTTGTATTTCCTTGGAAAGATTCTCGGTTCTTGTCAATGGGTCCCCTTGTGGCTTCTTCCACTCTTCTAGGGGGCTGAGGCAAAGGGATCTACTATCCCCCTTTTTATTTATATTATTAGCTAAAGCTCTGAGTTGGGCAATCAAATCAGCTCTGGTGAATGACTTATGGAAGGGTATCAAAATTCAAAACTTTGATCAAAGGGTTTCCCATTGCCTCTTTGCTGATGAAACTCTATTGTTTGGTAGTGCATCCTTGAAAGAGGCTAGAGTCATCGATCAAGTGGTTAGGAATTATGTATCATTTTTGGGTCAAAAGGTCAACAAGGAAAAATCTAAGATTTTTTTCTTAAACACTCACTCCCTGATCCAGGATAAACTTCAAAAGTTTTGGGGTTTCCAACTTGGGGATTTCCCTTGCAGCTACCTCGGAATCCCCCTCTTTGTTAAAAAGGATAATGTGAGCTTTTGGGATAAAGTAGTTTCAGGGGTTTCAAAGAAAATCTTGTCATGGAACCATAAATGGCTCACCATGGTTGGGAAAATTATGTTGATTAAGTCTGTATTGAATGTGGTGCCAATCTATTTAATGTCAATTCTAAAAGCTCCAAAGGCTGCTATTGTTAGTTTAAAGGATATTCTAAGATCTTTTCTTTAGAATAATAATAAAGATGGGAAATCTAGGATCCCCTTGTTAGCCCGGGACAAGGTTTGTCTTCCTAAATAACTTGGGGGTCTGGAATTCGCAATTTGGAGAATCAGAATTTGGCCCTAGGGGCTAAGCTAGTATGGAAATTGTATGATAAACCAGATTCCCTTTGGGCTAGGATCATGTTTGCCAAGTATATTTATAATGGAGCTAGGGAGTCTATTTTTCATGCCTTGAGTCTACCTCAGGGCTTGGCTATTTGGAATTTTATGGGGAAATGTAGAAGTGTCTTACTGCCGCATCTTTCTTGGGTTGTGTATATTGGTATTGAAATTAGATTTTGGGATGATTCTTGGAATGGTCATTGTTCTTTGGACTCTTTTAGGGATTGGTCACCTTTGAAAATAATTCTTCTGGATAAATGGGGGGTTTTCTTATCTGATTATTTTAATGTTGTGCATAATGGACATGTGAAGGTGGCTAATAGGAAATCGATTGATTTTCTATCTTATAGTCCTAGCTTGAAAGCAGAGTTTTGTAATATCCTCAAAGATAAAATTATCATCTTGTCTGAGAGGGAAGATGAGCTTATTTGGACCAAGAACACATCTGGAAAATACTTAGTGAAAGATGGATACAATTCTCTTATGCCAGCTAAGGACCTTTCTTCTTGGCCTTATAAATTATTCTCGCATCTAGCTTGCCTCTCGAAGGTTGGAGCATTTTCTTGGCTTGTTGTTCAAGATAGGGTTCTTACCGGGATGAGGCTAGATAGGATGGGTCTGTTTGTTGTCTTCCCTTGTGTTTTGTGTAATAAGAATTTGGAATCGTCCTCTCACCTATTCCTTCATTGTGACTTTGCTTTTGGTTGCTGGCAATGGCTTTTCGAGAAACTAGGTCTATATTTTGTTATTGGCTATGACTTTCTCCCCCACTTCAGAGAATGGCCTATCTTGTTCTCCTCTTCCTTTTATTCCTGCCTCTGGCTCATATCTCCATCGATTATTATTTCAAACATATGGTTAGAAAGGAACAATAGGATCTTTAGAAAGTTATCTTCTTCACCCTCTGATATCTTAGCCAAGATAAAGGCTTCTATTTCAGAGGTGGCCTTGTCATATATTCATAAAAATTTAGAAAATCTGACATATTTTTCTCATTGGGATGGCATGATTACAAGGACATGGAAATCTCTTTCTATCATCCCTTCCCATGGGTCAGTTGCAAGAGGTCTGGCTACTAGGAATAAGAGACTTGTTGCTAGATGGGATCCTCCTCCTCTAGGTCATTTCAAGCTTCACTTTGATGGTGCTTCTAGGGGTAATCTGGGTTTGGCTACGGCTAGTATGGCCATTTTTGACCATAATGCAGTCCTAATAGTTGTTCAATGGCATGCACTTGGGTCTCAGTCAAACAATTTTGCTGAATGCCAAGCTTTGTCACTTGGGATTGATTTGGCTATTTCCTTAGGGATTAAAAATATTTTGATTCAGGGGGATTCAATGGTCGTCATTCAAAGTGTTTTGAGCTATAAGAGTAATTGTTGGCACTTGAAGTACATAATTGATCACATTTTGGAGAAATTATCCTTCTTTGATACTTTCGCATTATCTCATTGCTTTAGAGAGCTAAATAAACTGGCAGATTTTCTAGGTAATATGGCTATTGACTCTGGTGCACATCATAAGAATGTAGTAGTATGTGACATTCCTCAAGACATCCTTCTCGGGCATATGTTCCATCCCATAGGTTAAGATTACTTATATTGAGATATTGTTTCCATTTCCTCTTGAGGTATACATATTATCCTCTTCTCTAATCACATTGTATTTGTACCACATGTGTGGATAGGAGGTTTTTATGTTTCTATTGGCATATGGTGTATTCTTACAACTCTACATTTGGGCTAGATGGTAATGTGTGTTTCTCATGAGGTGTGGATAGGTAAATTATAGTTTGCATTTCATCCTAAGTTTTAATCTGATGAGGTGTGTCCTCTATGCTATGTGGTTTAACTAAGTGGTCATGGAATTTTATGTCACATCATCCGTCTCTTTTCCTTATTGAGGTATGCATGTCATCTTCCTCTTGGCTCAGATTATATTTGCATCACATGTGTAAATTGTTAGCTTACATCTTTATTTATATATGATGTGCTCTAAAATTTGTTTTGAGCTAGATGGTGGGGTGTATATCCCGGGTGCTATGGTTAAAAGGGTTTTCACAGTATATTGTAAGTGTGTATGGTAATCTAAAAGGTTTAATTATTTCTATACCACAGGTCGAGGAGAGATTTTCTTATGATTATGATCAAGGTAGTGGGATGCTTCCTAAAAGTCGTTATTTGATATTGATATGGCTTTTTGTCCTTGAGTATTAGGCATTGATAACGTCATTTATTGAATTTATCAGTTGGCGGCATGTGCGATTTGTGTAGTCTTTATTTTCAATCCATCAATAAGATTTCACATGCTTATAACTTCTTAAACAGTTGGTACATTCCTGAGATGTTATTCCTTGATGTGAGTACCATATTGCTGGTTGCTTTGTGTTTGCCCAGTCCTGATAGAATTGGTTTATGAGATAATCATATTAGTAGGTGGTGTTCTTACTTGCGGGAGAGCCACTTATGGGTTTTAGTGGAAGGGTATTAATTCATGTGACTTGATTTAATCAAGCATGATTGAAATGGATATTTTACAGTGTCTTTATGGAAAATTTAGGACAGTTTCTCTTTCAAATACGTTATTGTAAAGCGGAAAATCGCGATCAAACCCTAGTTGCTCTCCCCTCTTCCAACTCCGAGGAGAGAGAAGGGAGAGTCACTCTAGGGTTGATGGTTTTCACTTAGGAGGGAATTTACATTAAAAAGAGGGGTTGAAACCCACAAGATCCAATCCCACACAATGCAAGATTGGATGCTAAATGTGTTTCAAGGGTTAAGAAAGCAAGGCTACCCTCTTTTGTAAAGAATGTTTATAGAAGAATTAAGCTAGGAATGCATAGAAAGTGACAAAGATTCGCTTGTAAACTGAGATAGGGATATGATATGAAGCTGCGGACCTCGAATTAGCAGTAAAATGTTGATACGGTGTTGTCCTGCAAATTTGAGAAAAACTTGACCGGACGATGGCGCCCGGCGTGCACACGGTCCTCCGAAAAACCTGCGAAACGAAGGGGGATCTGTTCGTGTCTGCACAAGGATTCCAGATCTTCAATTTCAGCCGCGTACCTGCAACCTACACATAGAAAAGCGAAGACGATTGGGGGGTTAGGGATTAGGGGTTTGCCCTTAGGTCAAACCCCGGTTTTGGAATTAACCAAGAAATGAGAAATGCTGTAAATGTAATGTAAAACAAGTACTAGTACCTTGTTGTAAGGATGTTTGTATCCTTATGTGTGAAGGTATAGATGTTGTTGTTTGTTGTATTGTTGTGTGTTGTAGCATGTAATGTGTTGTAAGTGATCTCCTCTTCAATGGTTGAATCCTTGCCTTGAATGCAACACTTAGCCTTGAATGGAGACTTAAAATGATCAATTGCTTCAAGGAATGCTTGAATGCTTGAATGCTTGAATGCTTGAGTATAGTTTCCACGCCTTTTCCATCATATCGAATGAAAGAGGAAAATGTAGTTTATATACTTGTCAATTAGGGTTAATAGACTGATTTTCCCAACCTTAGGCCGACCAGGAAAGTTAATTTCCAATTTGCAAACAAAAAGACCCGAGACCCCATAGGAGACTGGGCCCAAAATAGGCCCAGGGACCAAGGCGCTGGGTGACCTGGTCCTGAAGGACCAGGGCGTTGGGCGCTCTGGTCCCACCTCCCAGGACAGTAGGGTGCAAAGGAGGTTCAGGCCAGGGTGCTTGAAAAATGCAGTTTTTAGTGTCGTAATCAGGTTTCGGGGTCTCCATTCAGGTTGCGTGTTGCGTCGCCATCGTGAAGACCGAAATGCAGTCAAAATTGCAAGTGTCACAATTTTAGGACGCTACATTTAGCCCCCACTTTAGCGGGAGTATAAGCATACGCTCATACTTCCGGTAAAGTACAAGGAAACAACATTGAAAAACTTTCACCACGTCAAGGAGGCAAGATACACCAAGCCCCCAGTGGACTAAGGATCTTACGACTTTGATTGACAAAGTAAAAGGGAAGATCACGAGGGAGAACCATGACTATCAGTAGTAAGGTTCCCTCACTATGAGTCATGCAAGAAAGATATCAAAAATTTTCAAGGCAAAGATAACTTTGTCAAGAAATTTTCAAGTATCTTGAAAAGATATGAACGGGATGTATGCCCCCCTACGTTAAAGAGATCGCACACGCCTCACCGGGGGTGATTGCTTTAAGGTAGTGATACATATAAGAAATGAGAAAGGAGCACGTTATCACAAGGATTTAGTCCCCAAGTGTGAGATAAGCCCAAGGATAATAGACACAAAACACAAAGCACGAGGTGACTTCGCTTTCCTCGGGGTCAGTATGCTATATGATAATTCATGTATATCATATGTATGTATGCATAATTGTTCTTCATTCCCCAATCAAGGAAGGTCACCTAGAAGAAGGGACCACATGTGTCTTTTGAGTCAACATGAGAGAGATCGAGAGATCTCAATGCTTTGCATCGTCCTCAAGTAGACAACACTAAGGACAACAAATAGAAGAATGAGAATAACACATAGAAGAAGTAACAAAAGAGAGGAGGAGAGAATCTGCTATGCTAATGAAACTAGTCTAGCACGTCATCTACCCCCCGATCTTCCTGATCAATGTTTCGGGAAGGTAGGGAACACGCTAGAGGAGGAACATCCAACATAGCAGATGGAGCTATCACAAGATCCAAACAAGGGCTATGTTCATATCCCAAGCCGCGGTGTTCTTGTCTAGGAGCTAGGATAAGTGCTTTAGAAAATTCATTAGATAAATGGTTATCAATATCAACAAGTTCATATTCACTATCAGAATGAACAGGAGAAGTAGCATTTTCATCATGAATAACATTTTCATCTATATCATCATCAAGATTTATAAAAATAGGATCTTTGACTCGCACAAGATCAAGACCATAATGCATCTTATGTTTAGGAGATTTCGGCTCAATCGTCGACTGAGGAGAAAATGGAATAATGCTTGTTGAAGGTGTTTTTGGAGATCGTAAAGTTTGAGAAGCAACTGCTTGAGCTCTAAGACGATGCTTTTGTCAGCGTTCACATGCAGAACGATTTCATCTAGTCTTAGTAGGAAGTGGAGAAGATTGAGGAGGAGGAATGTTCTCATCCTTATCACTTGGGTGTTTAGGTTGTGGTCTCTTAGGCTAGACAATAGGAGAAGAAGAAGGTCTCTTCTCTCTATAAAAGGAAGGAGGAGGAACTGCTCCATATAAAGGAGGAATTTTTGGTTTAGGAAGGAGACCAATTCCATCATGACGAGGAGGAATAGGTCTACTTTTAGGAAGTTTATTAATCATAGGCATAGTCACATCCATAGGGATGGGTTGGGAATCTTCTTGAGGAAAGACATTAGTTTTATCTTTCAAAGGAAGAACTTCCTTCTCAAGAAGGATAGGAATGTCAAGTTTGGGTGTTCTAGGTTCACTTAGAGATAGAATCATGTCTTTTTTCCACTTTTGATAAGATTTGAAAAGATGATCACTTCACAGAGGAAGAGATTGGAATTGTTTAGGCCAAAAATAATCAATAGGAACGCTAGAAGTTCTTTCAGCTGGTTTAAAGAGACTATGATTGACAGTAACAACTTCACCATTATGGGGAAATTTCAAACACTTGTGAATAGGAGAAGCAATAGCTTTCATGGAAGATAGCCAAGGATAGCCTAACTTCACACGAAATTGTTCGGACGATGGAATAATAGCAAAGTCCACATCAAGGGATTTGTTATGGACCTCAATAGGTAATGTAATAGAACCAATTGCAGGAGAAGAAAATGCATCAAATAATTTCACAACCACATTTGTTTTGTCATAGATCACTTGATTCAATTGCAAAGTAAAAAGAAATTCTTCAGTAATGACATTAACCATACAAGAAGGATCAATAAGCACCCCACGACAAGGTGTGTTCTTGACTTTTGCAACTATATATAAAGGACCATCAGGTGCCCTGATAGTTTCACTAGAATCAAATGTGATGGAAAGTTCTTTAGGGATTTTCTGTTGCTCCACAAAGTTAATCACATTCGGAGTCATAGACATGAGATCATCAGGTGAGACAGAGGAATCAGTAGTATCAATCGCATTAGAGGTATGAGAAGGCAACGGATCAGTAAAAATCTGAAGATTTTGGTTAGGAAGAGCTACAGATTTGTTGCCTTTATCATTCACACCAGAAACAGTGATAGTATTATTATCAATCAAATCTTGAATTTTCCCCTTTAAAGCAAAACATTTTTCAGTATCATGCCCAGGTTGACGATGAAATTGACAAAAAGATTTGTTATCAAAATAAGGTGAATTAATCTTTGCAGGATCAATTTGCCTTATAGGAGGAAGAGTAAGCACATTTTGTTCAAATAACTTATTCATAATACTATGCAATGATTCATTCAAAGGAGTAAACTTTCTTTCTTTCTTGAAAAATTTAGAAATAGGAGGCACACCTGATGCCGCATTCACATTGTTTTTGATGATGTTTTCATTGAATTTAATGGACTCTCTATTCAGTTTAAACTTCCCAAATGGTTGTTGACTACTATCACCCTTATCACTCGGAGCCATAGGATTTGCTTGTTCCATTTGACTCACAGTTAGTTGATAATTGTGAAGAGTTGCGCACAACTGTTGGAAAAAAGTAAACTCAGAAAATAGGAGTTTTTCTCTAATGTCTTTTTGTAAATTAGAAATAAAGATTCTTTGAATATCATTGTCAGGCACTAGGAAAGAAATTTGAGCATACAAATGCTTATATCTACCAATGAAATCAGTCACTTTTTCTTTAACACCTTGTTTACAATGCATTAAATCAATCAAAGTAACCTTAGGACTTATATTGTTTTGAAATTGTTGAATGAAAGCATTTGCAAGTTGTTCGAAAGAAGTAATAGAATAGGAAGGCAACGAGAAATACCATTGTAGGGCTTTGTCTCTTAATGTTCTAGTAAACAATTTTGCAAGCAACCTTTGGTCATAAGAAAAATCAGTACATATTGTTTGAAAGGTCTTAAAATGTGTTAGAGGATCACCCTTACCATTATAAAGCTCCAAATGTGGAATTTCAACATGTTTAGGGGGAATAGCTCAAATAATGTCAAGAGAAAGTGGGCTCGCAACATCAAATGTGGGCACACTAAACTTAGATTGATTCATAGAGGCAATTTGTTGCTGTAAAGAAGAGACAGTTTGTGCAAGATTGTTAATGGTCGCTTTAGTCGAAGAGTTCATATTAGACGTGTTAGATTGTGATGGAGGTGTTATGTTATTGAAAGAAGGTAGAAAGTAAGGTGGTGGGACACTATGATAGTTAGTCATAGGAGATGATTGGACAGGAGGAACACTACAAGGAGGAATGGAAAACGAATTGCCCCCTTGCGTCATGTTCATTTGAGGTGATATAATAGGAACACTCATTGAAGGAATGAATGAAGAAGTTGGATTGAATGAAGGAAGAGGGTTGATTGAAGAAGAGGGATTGCCCCCATGACTGGTAATCATAGGAGGAATGTCTTGTGTTGAAGTAGTCCTTATGTTTGATGTAAAAGTAGGTATACTAGCAATAGGAGTCGTCAAAGGAATAGAATGATTGTCTTGAGTAGGAGGTTGTGTATAACCTAAGGTTTCGGCACAACTTTTCATAGGCATCACATTTGAATCCACAATGTGTGCAATACCACGCAAAATATCAATTCCATTCTTATCACTTTGAAGCATACGTTTTAGACCCTCAATTAAAGGAAGAGCTCAACTATTAGGGTATTCTTGAGACATCCATTGTCGAAAATCATCAAATTGGTTATCCAATTTTGAAAGTTGTTCTACAGAAACCTCATGGAGAGCTTCTTCATCATTAAGAGGATTAGAGGAATTACCCATGTCCTCATTAAAAAGACCATTAAAATTAGGTTCCATCTCCTCAGTAATTAAACCTTGGAAGGACGTAATTCTAAGGCTTCGTCTAATGGGAATAGTGTAAGTAGGGCTTATTGTTGTAAAACTCATGCACTAGAGAGGAAGAGAAGATTTTGAATTTTAGAGGTAGCAAATTTCAGTAAAACCAGCCAATCTTCCAGATTTAAGCTGTTAAATACAATTAGGACAATCTCCCAAAATTTCGGAAAAAATGTCCGGGACCGTGGCGCTCGGAGTGCACACGGTCCTCGTAACTTTTTTCGAAATTTGCAGGGATGAAAGTTATGATGATTTTACAGCTAACCTGAAAAAATTGAGTGATTTTACGATCTATAGATAGGCCAAATTAAAGTTGCAATCTCAAAATTGAACCCTACCCAGATTGTCGAAAAATGGAAAATTTGAATTTTGAAAAAGAGAGGGAAACTGAAATTTTGAATTTTATGATTTCAGAGGGAATACCAAAAGCAATGTAAGTTTTGAAATTTGAAAGTTGACTCAATTTCACGCAAAATTCAATTCTTAAAGCGGAAATCAAAGTTGTTGTAATTAAGCACATAATTTCAAAAGTCACAAATTGCAAGAATTTGAATAAAGCACTGAAATTTCGAATGAATGATAACACACTTTTCAGATTTAGGATAGTAAGAAACACAATTTTGACACAAATTTCAATTTCAACAATTTTTGAATGATTAGAAGCCTCAATCCAAGCAATCGCTAGACCAACTTTGACTATAATTTTGAAGGTGTTAAAATTGATAAAATCAGCCAAAATTCTGGATTTTAGCAGGAAAATACAGTAAGATCTAGCTCCCAAAATTTCGGAAAAAATGTCGGGGACGATGGTGCTCGGAGTGCACACGGTCCTCGCAACTTTTTTCCAAATTTTCAGGGATGAAAGATATTGTGATTTTATTGCGAAATCCAAAGTTACAGCTGATTTGGAAATGTTTTGATCAGTAAATTTGTCGGACAAAGGTTGAATCAAGAGGGTTTCAAAAATTAGGGTTTTGACACTTAACCACTTAATTTTCAAAATTAAAGCACAAATGTGAATTGATAATTTGTAATAGAAGGGCAGATCTGAAACAAGCATTAACAATTAAACATTTCACAAGTTTAATTACTTAAAAAGAAAATTTAGGGTTTTTTATGCAATTAACCTCTAAAATTTTGCAAAAGATCAAACATGGAAATGTAATCAAGGAATCCAATTTTCAGATCTAACTATGAATAATCAGAAAGGATGTTCACATCGGGTTCACCAAAACGTAAAGCGGAAAATCGCGATCGAACCCTAGTTGCTCTCCCCTCTTCCAACTCCGAGGAGAGAGAAGGGAGAGTCACTCTAGGGTTGATGGTTTTCACTTAGGAGGGACTTTACATTCAAAAGAGGGGTTGAAACCCACAAGATCCAATCCCACACAATGCAAGATTGGATGCTAAATGTGTTTCAAGAGTTAAGAAAGCAAGGCTACCCTCTTTTGTAAAGAATGTTGATAGAAGAATGAAGCTAGGAATGCATAGAAAGTGACAAAGATTCGCTTGTAAACTGAGATAGGGATATGACATGAAGCTGCGGACCTGGAATTAGTAGTAAAATGTCGATACGGCATTGTCCTGCAAATTTGAGCAAAAGTTGACGGGACGATGGCGCCCGGCGTGCACACGGTCCTCCGAAAAACCTGCGAAACGAAGGGGGATCTGTTCGTGTCTGCACAAGGATTCCAGATCTTCAATTTTAGTCGCGTACCTGCAACCTACACACAGAAAAGTGAAGATGATTGAGGGGTTAGGGATTAGGGGTTTTCCCTTAGGTCAAACCCCGGTTTTGGAATTAACCAAGAAATGAGAAATGCTGTAAATGTAATGTAAAACAAGTACTAGTACCTTGTTGTAAGGATGTTTGTATCCTTATGTACGAAGGTATAGATGTTGTTGTTTGTTGTATTGTTGTGTGTTGTAGCATGTAATGTGTTGTAAGTGATCTCCTCTTCAATGGTTGAATCCTTGCCTTGAATGCAACACTTAGCCTTGAATGGAGACTTAAAATGATCAATTGCTTGAAGGAATGCTTGAATGCTTGAGTATAGTTTCCACGCCTTTTCCATCATATCGAATGAAAGAGGAAAATGTAGTTTATATACTTGTCAATTAGGGTTAATAGACTGATTTTCCCGACCTTAGGCCGACTAGGAAAGTTAATTTCCAATTTGCAAACAAAAAGACCCGAGACCCCATAGGAGACCGGGCCCAAAATAGGCCCAGGGACCAGGGCGCTGGGCGCCATGGTCCTGGGGGACAAGGACGCTGGGTGCCCTGGTCCTGAAGGACCAGGGTGCTGGGCACTCTGGTCCCACCTCCTGGGACAGCAAGGTGCAAAGGAGGTTCAGGCCAGGGTGCTTGAAAAATGCAGTTTTTAGTGTCGTAATCAGGTTTCGCAGTCTCCATTCAGGTTGCGTGTTGCGTCGCCATCGTGAAGACCGAAATGCAGTCAAAATTGCAAGTGTCACAATTTTAGGAAGCTACAGTTATTCTATGTTATTGTTAAAGCAGATTATGTTATGCTTTGTGTGACTTTTTTGAAGCCCTTCCTACTGCAAATGTCTTCTTTGCTACCAATTGGTGTTTACAAAGTGGTTTTAGAAGCCTGAGCATTGGGGGAAGAAAATGAAAATGAGGACAATTTTGTCAAGCTTGGTAAGGTTTTTAATTTATTTACTCGTGCGGTGGATTTTGAATTCCGTAGGCTTTTGTGATGTTGGTGGTTGCAGGTTTGTCCTCAAGTTTCTTATGTTGAGCTCCTCTCTCACTTTGTTACTATTTGTTTTGATGTTTTATTAGATATGGACTTGGTCTGCCTGCTAGTGTCCACATTTGTCCTTCCGACATTATGCAATTAGGCATTGGTTTCTCCTGCATTGGTTGGTTATCGGTTTGATATGGGTTCTTTTTACTATGGTGGATTTCTCCCTCATCATGAGCTTTTGGCTAATGGTTGGTCTGGCCATTTACTTCATGAATTATGAATGCATTTGATATGTGATTCCATGGAAAACATGCGGGCCT
This sequence comes from Cryptomeria japonica, assembly GCF_030272615.1. Taxonomy (NCBI): domain Eukaryota; kingdom Viridiplantae; phylum Streptophyta; class Pinopsida; order Cupressales; family Cupressaceae; genus Cryptomeria; species Cryptomeria japonica. The sequence goes on along the minus strand of NC_081405.1, from coordinate 587,026,025 downwards.
CTATGGATTTTTTGTTGTATTTGGCTCCTGATTAGTATGTGGATAAAGTTTGGGTTGTCTTTCAGGCATTACATTCATTAATCACTTTGGGCTTTTTGTGCTCTGCTCCTACTTGTGTGGTGTTCCCTCTAAGGGTGATTCTACCTCCAGACTCATCTCATGAACCTCCAGATGAGAGCTCCAGTTCCTGGTTTTTGGACAACTAACAAAGTTCTTTATTGTAGCTGGTGGAATGGTTTTTTGCAGGCTGGAAGGTTATACGGTTACTTTTTTGCTCAGTTGATTAGCTATGGAGTTGATAGGGAATTTTTTCTCATTTATTTGCTTGGTAGTTTTTCATGTTCATCTTCTTCTGCTAGCGATACTCTGGTTTTTTGAATTGTCCTATAAGGACTCTTGTAAAAATTATAGAAATAGGAGGGTGGGGGGGGTATGGCTAGATAGTATATATGTTTAAAGGGTAGTATCTACTTTGTATCTATTTTTAAAAGGCTACAACCGGAGGTTTTCTTGCAGGTTCTTTCCTACCGGTATGCCTTGTTTGATCCCGATGTAAACTCTTTATTATTAATATATAAGTTTAGTGGATATTCCACTTTTATCAAAAAAAAAAAAAACCTATTCAAATAATCTAACTTGCTTTTCTACTTAAAATTAAAATGCTTCTCTCTCATTTAATTTTAATTTTCTCAATATTAACAAAGCTAACATTTATATTTCACAATACTAATGAGGATAAGATATTTTTAATTTAATTAAATTCCCAAAATCAATCTTTCACACTAAATCAAATATATATGAATAAAACTTACTTTTCTAATCAAAATTGATTTTCTTAAATAATTAAAGAAAGTTAACCTTTCTTTTCCAAAATGCAAAAGAGATTAAATTATTTCTATTTCGAATAATTTTAAATCTTTCCTTTTTAAAATGCATAAACTAAATAAATTTGTTATTTGAAATTAACCATTAAATTAAACTCGCTACAAACATAAATAGAGCGATCTTTTTAATTAATGATTAAATACATAAAAGAAACCTCTTTATTTTAATTCCTCAATTACTAAAGCGTAAATGAACACATTAAATAAAATTAAATACTTAGGACAAAATACTCAATTTTTACCACTCGCAAGGTGCGCAACCCAAGAAAGCCAACCAAATACACGACCTACAAACCCAAACGAAAAGGGAAACTGATGGACCACAGGTGACGTTCACTTGAGCATGACTAGAGTACACTGAGGGTTTTACAACCACCTAACCCAAATTCTAAGGATGAAAGAGGTATACTCAACCCTGCCAATCCAGGTGAAGACAAACCTCGCACCTCGGTGGTACTGTACCTACAATCTCCTAGAACCAACAGTCACAAGCATACATATATATTCAATGAAAGTGTTAGATCGAGATTAATAACAAGAATTAGGAGAACAATTAAACTTAGATAAGAATCGATGCAAAAGCACATTAACAAGCACACACAATAATCACAATATCTGACTACAACATTACATAATGGTTAATCAACCATCCAAGAATACCAAAAAGAAAAATGTCAAGCAAGATCAAACCGGTTTTACAAAGCTGACTAGGGTAGGGGCACTACAAGATGGAGGCAGTAGGTTGAATATTTGTACCTACAATTTACTAATTTAGTTGGGATTTTCTAGATAATATCATTGATCCAACAAAGAAAATAACAATCAAAACTTATGATGAAGAAGAAAGTATCTCTAAGGTCTGGTGCTATTACCAATCATGGTGGGACCTATAGAAAGAGATTTTATTTGTCAAGTGCTTGATCTTCCTCTATCTTACAACATCTTATTGGGCAGACCATGGATTCACGAAATGCAGGTAGTGCCATCTACTTACCATCATTGCTTAAAATTTTCCTACAATGGAGTTGAAGTCATTGTTCCCGCTGATACAACCTACAACCCGTAATGCTTTAAAATAGTGTGTTGATACCCTTGTTCCTCATAACAGAGCAACCTCTATAGTTGAAAGTTCAAAAACTTTGATGCAAGACTTAGAAAAGAAATTCAAAATCAAAGGTACTGGCATGGATGGATACAAGATATAACCTATACTCTCACTAATGTCTCTTCCACCATCACCAAGACAGTCTGGAAAACTATCTAAGGCTATGAAGGCACAAACTTCAACTACAAACGTCATCTATGATGGTATTTTTGTACAATCCTCTACTTCCCTTGTGGATGAAATAGAAGAGGTGGATTTTCTCAAATGGCTTTTCAAAGAAGAGAGTGAAAATAGAGAAGGGCAACACTATGATGTTTCCCCTGAACAATATGGTCTAGGATATAAGATGATTCAATGCATGGGATAGTTAGGTACCTGTCCTCTGGGAAAGCTCCAAGAAGGAATCATCAAACCTATCAAGCTACAAACTAAGTCTACAAATGATAAAACTAGACTCAGATACCATCTAGAAGAGTCATCAAATAAAAAACACACTTCTCATCAATGTCCTAAGTGGAGGAAAAAGATACTACATCAAACATCACAGGAAGCAAATACTCAGCAAATTTAGGAAGAGTATGAGAAATAAAAAGAAGAACTGGCAATAAAGAGAGAAGAAGCAACTTGTAATCAAGTTCCAACTGTATCACCAGTAACACTACAAGAAGTAGACATTCTAAAAGACATAAAAGAAGAGGTGGAAGGAATTAAAGACATGCTTTCACCACTACACATTCCTATCACATATACATGAAGAATGCAAGTGGAGTATTTAGAAACTGACTTGAATGAGTATGAATGGGGTCCAAAGCTTCTATCAGATGCATCTATTGAAGAAAATCCCAAATAACCTAATGATATCATAGAGAAAGCACAAGAGATAATACACATGAAGCTACAACAAGAAATAGAGGAAATCAAACTAAAAAGATAAGAAGATTATGAACAACAATTGAAAGAGGGAAAAGCACATGGAAATTCTTCACCTACTGTCTCTCCCTCTAATGAGATGGAGAAAATCAGACATGGGACTACAAATGAAGAATTGGAGGCTAGACAAGTAGGATCGGTCATCAGTCCAGAGGAAGCTGAATGGGAAAGAAGATATAGACTAACAAAGTCATCAAGGTTATGTCAATAGGTATGTCAGCTACAAGTGACCATTGACCCAAATCATGAAGGAACATGCAACATAAAATATGTTGATATTGATACTATACATACTTTAACTAAGCCACTTGAAGAGGAGTTAGATGTTTCATCTTCTAACTTTGATCACTCTGAAATAAGATCTATTTATGACATTACCTATTTGACACAAAACTATGACTACTTTGTCATGAATGTTGAACCACAATATGTTGTCTAGTTTGAAGTAGAAGAAGGTTATAGTGGTAGGTTTGTTGGATTAGATCCTCTAAATGCTAATGTAAACTTTGATACTCATCCTATTACTCTTCTTGGTCTTGAAATGCTTATGCAAGGTAGTCTTCTAAAACTAAACTTGTCGGTCCGAGGTTGTGTTGACAATATCGTGAATTCCCTTGAAACTATTGAATCTTTATCCTTGGTAAATCCTAAGCTTACTGACTATACTCTCCAAGATCAGCCCTTGAATATCCCTACCTTTGCTAATGACTATACATTAGCCTGTTATCTTAATACAGTCAAACAAATGAACTCTTGCACTAGCGAACAAAGTGAGAACATGATAGAAGAAGATGTCAAGTATCTTAGTCTCAAAAATCAAAAAAAGAAAAATAAGAGTTCTGGTGGTGAAAACAACACTATAGCGATGTCAGAATAAAAAATAGTAAAAATAAAAGACATACCTATGTAGCGTCCTAAAATTGCGACACTTGCAATTTCGACTGCATTTTGGTCTTCACGAAGGCGACGCAACATGCAACCTGAATGGAGACCCCGAAACTTGCTCACGACACTGAAAACTGCATTTTTCAAGCACCCTGGCCTGAACCTCCTTGCACCCTGCTGTCCCGGGAGGTGGGACCAGAGCGCCCAGCACCCTGGTCCTGCAAGACCAGGGCACCCAGCGCCCTGGTCCCCAGAACCATGGCACCCAGTGCCCTGGTCCTTGGGTCCTATTTTGGGCCCGGTCTCCTAAGGGGTCTCGGGTCTTTTTGTTTGCAAATTGGAAGTTAACTTTCCTTGTCGGCCTAAGGTCGGGAAAATCAGTCTATCAGACCTAAATGACAAGTATATAAACTACATTTTTCTCTCTCATTTGGATAGGATGAAAGAGATATGTGTACAAAGCGTGGAAACTATACTCAAGCATTCAAGCATTCAAGCATTCAAGCATTCCTTCTAAGTCTCCATTCAAGGCTAAGTGTTGCATTCAAGACAAGGATTCAACCATTGAAGAGGAGATCACATACTACATACTACTACAACATACAACATACAACATCTAAACCTTTGCACATAAGGATACCAACATCCTTAGAACAAGGTATTAGTACTTGTTTTACAGTTATTTACATTTACAGCTCTTGCTCATTTCTTGGTTAATTCCAAAACCGGGGTTTGACCTAAAGGCAAACCCCTAATCCCTAACCCCCCAATCGTCTTCACTTTTCTGTGTGTAGGTTGCAGGTACGCGGCTGAAATTGAAGATCTGGAATCCTTGTGCAGAGATGAACAGATCCCCCTTCGTTTCGCGGATTTTTCGGAGGACCGTGGCGCCGGGTGCCATCATCCCGACAACTTTTGCTCAAATTTGCAGGACAGCGTCGTATCGACATTTTACTACTAATTCCAGGTCCGCAGCTTCATACTATATTCCTATCTTAGTTTATAAGCGAATCTTTGTCACTTTCTATGCATTCCTAGCTCAATTCCTTTATCAACATTCTTTACAAAAGAGGGTAGCCTTGCTATCTTAACCCTTGAAATTCATTTAGCATCCAATCTTGCATTATGTGGGATTGGATCTTATGAGTTTCAACCCCTCTTTTGAATGTAAAGTCTCTCCCCTAAGTGAAAACCATCGAATCCTAGCGAACCTCCCTTCTCTCTCCTCGGAGTTGGAAGAGGGGAGAACAACTAGGATTCGATCGCGATTTTCCACTTTACATTTTGGTGAACCCGACGTGAACATCCTTTCTGATTTTTCATGCTTAGATCTGAAAAAATTGATTACATTTCCATGTTTGATCTTTTGTAAAATTTTAGAGGTGATTGCATAAAAACCCTAAATTTTCTTTTTAGTAATTGAACTTGCGAAATGTCTAAATGTTAATGCTTGTTTCAGATCTATCCTTCTATTACAAATTATCAATTCATATCTATGCTTTAATTTTGAAAATTAAGTGGTTAAGTGTCAAAACCCTAATTTTTGAAACCCTCTTGATTCAACCTTTGTTCGACAATTTCACTGATCAAAACATCTCCAAATCAGCTGTAACTTTGGATTCCGCAATAAAATCACAACATCTTTCATCCCTAAAAATTTGGAAAAAAGTTGCGAGGACCGTGGCGCCGAGTGCCATCGTCCTCGACATTTTTTCCGAAATTTCGGGAGCGAGATCTTACTGTATTTTCCTGCTAAAATCCAGAATTTTGGCTGATTTTATCAATTTTAACACCTTCAAAATTATAGTCAAAGTTGGTCTTGTGATTGCTTGGATTAAGGCTTTTAAACATTCAAAAATCATTGAAACTGAAATTTTGTGTCAAAATTGTGTTCTTACTGTCCTAAATCTGAAAAGTGTGTTAACATTCATTAAAAATTTCAGTGCTTTATTCAAATTCTTGCATTTTGTGACTTTTGAAATTAAGTGCTTAATTACAACAACTTTGATTTCCGCTTTCAAAATTGAATTTTGCGTGAAATTGAGTCAATTTTCAAATTTCAAAATTTGCATTGCTTTTGGCATTCCCTCTAAAATCATAAAATTCAAAATTTCAGTTTCCCTCTCTTTTTCAAAATTCAAATTTTGCATTTTTCGACAATCTTGGTAGGGTTCAATTTCGAGATTGCAACTTTAATTTGGCCTATCTACAGATCGTAAAATCACTCAATTTTTTCAGATTAGCTTTAAAATCATCATACCTTTCATCCCTGCAAATTTCAAAAAAAGTTGCAAGGACCGTGTTGCACTCCGGGCGCCACGGTCCCGGACATTTTTTCTGAAATTTCGGGAGACTGTCGTGATTGCATTTAACAGCTTAAATCCAGAAGATTGGCTGGTTTTACTGAAAATTGCTACCTCTAAATTAAAAATTTTCTCTCCTTCTCTAGTGCATGAGTTTTACAACAATAAGTCCTACTTACACTATTCCCGTTAGACGAAGCCATAGAATTAAGTCTTTCCGAGGTTTAACTACTGAGGAGATGGAACCTAATTTGAATAGCCTTTTTAACGAGGACATGGGTAATTCCTCTAATCCTCCTAATGATGAAGAAGCTCTCCATGAGGTTTTTGAAGAACAAATTTTGAAATTGGATAACCAATTTGATGATTTTCGACAATGGATGTCTCAAGAGTACCCTGATAGTCAAGCTCTTCCTTTAATTGAGGGTCTAAAACGTATGCTTCAAAGTGATAAGAATGGAATTGATATTTTGCATGGTATTCCACACATCGTGGATTCGAATGTGATGCCTATGAAGAGTTGTGCTGAAAATTTGGGTTATACACAACCTCCTACTCAAGTCAATCATTCTATTCCTTTGATGACTTCTATTGCTAGCATACCTACTTTTACATCAAACATAATGGCTACTTCTACACAAGACATTCCTCCTGTGATCACTAGTCATGGGGGCAATCCTTCCTTTTCAATTAACCCTCTTCCTTCATTCAATCTGACTTCTTCATTGATTCCTTCAATGAGTGTTCCTATTACATCTTCACAAATGAACATGACACAAGGGGGAAATTCATTTAATCATTCCATTCCTCCTTGTAGTGTTCCTCCTGTCCAATCATCTCCTATGACTAATTATCATAGGGTCCCACCACCTTACTCTTTACCTTCTTTCAATAACATAACACCTCCATCTCAATCTAACACATTTAATATGAACTCTTCGACTGAAGCGACCATTAACAATCTTGCACAAACTGTCTCTTCTTTATAGCAACAAATTGCCTCTATGAATCAATCTAAGTTTAGTGTGCCCACATTTGATGTTGCGAGCCCACTTTCTCTTGACATTGTTCGAGCTATTCCCCCTAAACATGTTGAAATTCCACATTTGGAACTTTATAATGGTAAAGGTGATCCTCTAACACATGTTAAGACTTTTCAAACAATATGTACTGATTTTGCTTATGACCCAAGGTTGCTTGCAAAACTGTTTACGAGAACATTAAGAGACAAAGCCCTACAATGGTATTGCTCGTTGCCTTCCTATTCTATTTCTTCTTTCGAACAACTTGCAAATGCTTTCATTCAACAATTTCAAAACAATATAAGTCCTAAAGTTACTTTGATTGATTTAATGCATTGTAAACAAGGTGTTAAAGAAAAAGTGACTGATTTCATTGGTAGATATAAGCATTTGTATGCTCAAATTTCTTTTCCAGTGCCTGACAATGATATTCAAAGAATCTTTATTTCTAATTTACAAAAAGATATTCGAGACAAACTTCTATTTTCTGAGTTTACTTCTTTCCAACAGTTGTGTGCCACTCTTCACAATTATCAACTGACTGTGAGTCAAATGGAACAATCACATCCTATGGCTCCGAGTGATAAGGGTGATAGCAGTCAACAACCATTTGGGAAGTTTAAACCAAACAGAGACTCCATCAAATTCAATGAAAACATCATCAACAACAATGTGAATGCAGCATCAAGTGTGCCTCCTATTTCTAAATTTTTCAAGAAAGAAAGAAAGTATACTCCTTTGAATGAATCATTGCATAGTATTATGAATAAGTTATTGGAACAAAATGTGCTTACTCTTCCTCCTATAAGACAAATTGATCCTGCAAAGATTACTTCACCTTATTTTGATAACAAAGCCTTTTGTCAATTTCATCGTCAGCCTGGGCTTGATACTGAAAAATGTTTTTCTTTAAAGGGTAAAATTCAAGATTTGATTGATAATAATACTATCTCTATTTCTGGAGTGAATGATTAAGGCAATACATCTGTAGCTCCTCCTAATCAAAATCTTTAGATTTTCATTGATCCATTACCTTCTCATACCTCTAATGCAATTGAGGCTAATGATTCCTCTCTTTCATCTGATGGTCTTGTGTCTATGACTCCAAATGTGATTAACTTTGTAGAGCAGCAAGAAAACCCTAAAGAACCTTCCATCACATTTGATTCCAGTGAAACTATTAAGGCACCTGATGGTCCTTTATACATAGTTGCAAAAGTCAAGAATACACCTTGTCGTGGAGTGCTTATTGATCCTTCATGCATGGTTAATGTTATTACTAAAGAATTTCTTTTTACTTTGCAATTGAATCAAGTGATCTATGACAAAACAGATGTGATTGTGAAACTATTTGATGCATTTTCTTCTCCTGCAATTGGTTCTATTACATTGCCTATTGAGGTCCATAACAAATCCCTTGATGTGAACTTTGCTATTATTCCATCTTCCGAACAATTTCATGTGAAGCTTGGCTATCCTTGGCTATCTTCCATGAAAGCTATTGCTTCTCCTATTCATAAGTGTTTGAAATTTCCCCATAATGGTGAAGTTGTTACTGTCAATCATAGTCTTTTTAAACCAGCTGAAAGAACCTCTAGTGTTCCTCTTGATTACTTTTGGCCTAAACAATTCCAATCTCTTCCTCCGCAAAGTGATCATCTTTTCAAATCTTATCAAAAGTGGAAAACAGATATGATCCTATCTTTAAGTGAACCTAGAACACCTAAACTTGACATTCCTATCATTCTTGAGAAGGAAGTTCTTCGTTTGAAAGATAAAACTAATGTCTTTCGTCAAGAAGATTCCCAACCCATCCCTATGGATGTGACTATGTCTATGTTTAATAAACTTCCTAAGAGTAGACCTATACCTCCTCATCATGATGGACTTGGTCTTCTCCCTAAACCAAATATTCCTCCTTTGTATGGAGCAGTTCCTCCTCCTTCTTTTTATAGAGAGAAGAGACCTTCTTTTTCTCCTACTATCCAGCCTAAGAGACCACAACCTAAACACCCAAGTGATAGGGATGAGAACATTCCTTCTCCTCAATCTTCTTCACTTCCTACTAAGACTAGACGAAATCGTTCTGCACGTGAACGCCGGCAAAAGCGTCGTCTTAGAGCTCAAAATTTACAATCTCCAAAAACACCTTCAACAAGAATTATTCCATTTTCTCCTGAGCCGGACATTGAGCCTAAATCTCCTAAACATAAGATGCATGATGGTCTTGATCCTGTGCGAGTTAAAGATCCTATTTTTATAAATCTTGATGATGATATAGATGAAAATGTTATTCATGATGAAAATATTACTTCTCTTGCTTCTGATAGTGAATATGAACTTGTTGATATTGATAACCATTTATCTACTGAATTTTCTAAAGCACTTATCCTAGCTCCTAGACAAGAACAATGTGGCTCGGAACATGAACATAGCCCTTGCTTGGATCTTGTGATAGCTCCATCTGCTGTGTTGGATGTTCCTCCTCTAGCGTGTTCCCTGCCTTCCCGAAACATTGATCAGCAAGATCGGGGGGTAGACGACGTGCTAGACTAGTTACATTAGCATAGCAGATTCTCTCCTCCTCTCTTGTGTTACTTCTTCTATATGTTATTCTCATTCTTCTATTTGTTGTCCTTAGTGTTGTCTACTTGAGGACGATGCAAAGCATTGAGATCTCTCGGTCTCTCTCATGTTGACTCAAAAGACACATGTGTTCCCTTCTCCTAGGTGACCTTCCTTGATTCGGGAATGAAGAACAATTATGCATACATACATATGATATATATACATGAATTATCATACAGCATACTGACCCCAAGGAAAGCGAAGTCACCTCGTGCTTTGTGTTTTGTGTCTATTATCCTTGGGCTTATCTCACACTTGGGGGCTAAATCCTTGTGATAACGTGCTCCCTTCCTTTCTCATTTCTTATGTGTATCACTACGTTAAAACAATCACCCCCGGTGAGGCGTGTGCGATCGCTTTAACGTAGGGGGGCATACATCCCGTTCATATCTTTTCAAGATACTTTAAAATTTCTTGGTAAATTTAACCTTGCCTTGAGAATTTTTGATATCTTTCTTGCATGACTCATAGTGAGGGAACCTTACTACTGACAGTCATGGTTCTTCCTCGTGATCTTCCCTTTTACTTTGTCAATCGAAGTCGTAAGATCCTTAGTCCACTGGGGGCTTGGTGTATCTTGCCTCCTTGACGTGGTGAAAGTCTTTCAATGTTGTTTCCTTGTACTTTACTGGAAGTATGAGCATACGCCTATACTCCCGCTAAAGTGGGGGCTAAATGTAGCATCCTAAAATTGCGACACTTGCAATTTCGACTGCATTTTGGTCTTCACGATGGCGACGCAACACGCAACCTGAATGGAGACCCCAAAACTTGCTCACGACACTGAAAACTGCATTTTTCAAGCACCCTAGCCTGAACCTCCTTGCACCCTGCTGACCCGGGAGGTGGGACCAGAGCGCCCAGCGCCCTGGTCCTTCAGGACTAGGGCGCCCAGTGCCCTGGTCCCTGGGTCCTATTTTGGGCCCGGTCTCCTAAGGGGTCTCGGGTCTTTTTGTTTGCAAATTGGAAATTAACTTTCCTAGTCGGCCTAAGGTCGGGAAAATCAGTCTATCACCCCTAAATGACAAGTATATAAACTACATTTTTCTCTCTCATTTGGATAGGATGAAAGAGATATGTGTACAAAGTGTGGAAACTATACTCAAGCATTCAAGCATTCAAGTATTCAAGCATTCCTTCTAAGTCTCCATTCAAGGCTAAGTGTTGCATTCAAGACAAGGATTCAACCATTGAAGAGGAGATCACATACTACATACTACTACAACATACAACATACAACATACAACATCTAAACCTTCGCACATAAGGATACCAACATCCTTAGAACAAGGTATTAGTACTTGTTTTACAGTTATTTACATTTACAGCTCTTGCTCATTTCTTGGTTAATTCCAAAACCGGGGTTTGACCTAAAGGCAAACCCCTAATCCCTAACCCCCCAATCGTCTTCACTTTTCTGTGTGTAGGTTGCAGGTATGCGGCTGAAATTGAAGATCTGGAATCCTTGTGCAAAGACGAACAGATCCCCCTTCGTTTCGTGGATTTTTCGGAGGACCGTGGCGCCGGGCACCATCTTCCCGACAACTTTCGCTCAAATTTGCAGGACAGCGCCGTATCGACATTTTACTACTAATTCCAGGTCCGCAGCTTCATACTGTATTCCTATCTCAGTTTATAAGCAAATCTTTGTCACTTTCTATGCATTCCTAGCTCAATTCCTTTATCAACATTCTTTACAAAAGAGGGTAGCCTTGCTGTCTTAACCCTTGAAATTCATTTAGCATCCAATCTTGCATTATGTGGGATTGAATCTTATGAGTTTCAACCCCTCTTTTGAATGTAAAGTCTCTCCCCTAAGTGAAAACCATCGAATCCTAGCGAACCTCCCTTCTCTCTCCTCGGAGTTGGAAGAGGGGAGAACAACTAGGATTCGATCGCGATTTTCCGCTTTACAACCTAATGGTGAAAACTGTTGGAAACCAATAACACTAAGAGGGGGGTGAATCAGTGTTATGTCAGAATAATAATTTTTAGCCTTATTAAAACATGCATACACCAACTGGTATACCGTTACATATAGAATTGAAAGAAGTAAAGCAACCAATAAGCCAATCATAACACATATATTTTTACGTGGAAAACCTCAAAGAGGAAAAACCATGGTGGGATTTGTGACCCACAGTATCAATCCACTACCCATATGAAGAGATATTACCAAATATGAGGGGCATGCACTTGCAGGAAGCTTATAGCCTAGAGCACACTGCTCAATCACAAAAGGAGCCTCACTAACTACATAAAATTCTAGACTACAATCTAGAGAAGTGTGAACTACTAAGATAGCATCTTTTATGCCAGAATATAGTTCCGGTCTGAAACCCTAAACCCTGTGCTAGAATTACCTTACATGAATTTCCTCACATACATGATATCTCTGATATATTTCACATCATATTATATTCACATATCCATAATCTCCTATTATATGTCTCTTCTATATATCTTATCTATCTCTTTCAAAATGATCTATCAAACTGACTTATATACCCTATACAAATTTACATGCCTTATGTTGGCTTACAAAGATATATATAATATAAAATTATATGTCGACCAGATAAGATAAATGCATAAACATTAAAATCAATTGTTGATGCCATATCCAAGATATGTTAGCCTCCAATATTGATAACCTTTACTAAACCATGTTGCCCTTCATTGTCAGTGACCAAAAAAATCCTTATGCCCTATCAGTGTCGGTGCTAGTGTAGTATCTATGAAGTTCTTACTGGTACACCATAGAACCAAAACATGAAGCTGGAACACAATACCATGTTGCCATCAATGACAACATAGTGAAACTAACTAATTGATTGTCAATTGCCAACAATATCCTTATTTCAAATTGATGGAAACACTCATGTGAAGAGTGGTCAAGGTTTCATCTATCGGTTTCATCCTGCCCTGCTCCCCTTGAGCTGAATATGCAAAATACTCCATATCTCCAAAACTCCATGACTCCATAACTCCCCCTAATGTATACAACTCCTTTTATTATTTTTTGCATCTATAGTACTCCCCCTTTGACATAAATTCCATCAAAAATTGAAAAAGAATGTCAAAGAAAAATAACTGTACAATGAATATCCTAAAATGTCTTACCGAAGCTTGACAAATTTCAAAATTTCTGGATAAACCTTCTCCAGTAACACTAGGTAAGTATCCCAACTGGTTTTGAATGTGCCAGAAATAGATACAAGTCCACTCAATAAATGTGCAAAAGAGTTGTTCTCATTTACCTCTATCGATGTGGGATTTCCTGCCATATCCATGGATTATTTTTTATGTGCACTGATTGAATCCAATTAGGGACTCACCAAGCTTCTCAGACTTCTGGCTCTTCTTATTATTTTGTCTGTTTCCTTCTCAAGGAAAAAAATTTGGTTCTCCAAAATCAAAATTTGACTATCAATGGATGTAATCAATGAAATCAGTCTGTCAAAATAGCTAGTTATACTTGAAATATTCTCCTAAATTTCTTTTATCTTTTTATCCTCATTAGCTGTAAGTATTCAGTGTTACAAAATACCCTATATATTTATACATTTCTTCAAAGAATTTTCTATTAGTATCATCTTCTTATCAACCTTTTTCTTCTCTAATTCAATTACCTTATCAAATGCAGCTCTCTTAGCCTGAGTAAACCTTTCTAGTGCTTGTTGGTTTGAGATTTGTTATAAGGATTGAGAATCCTTTGAAATATGCTCAGTGATTATCTTAAGCTTGCTGGATGGGCTCGCTTCATTTTCAATCTTACACTCTAGGACCAGTTTGTCTAAAATAGTGATTGATTGATCTAAATCGCTTCATCTATGGATCCCTCCTTCATCAATTTTTGTGTAGCCATCATCATCAGTTCAGTAGGACTCATCTCTGTGATGTATTTCTTTTCAACCTGTGAAGTGTCAATTGACAACAATGATGGACCAACAACCAGTTCCTTGTGGGATTCCCTTGCCTTCTCCTATGAAGATTTATCCTTTATAACCTCCTCACTTACACCCATGGCTTTGCCACTTGGTGCAATCTGTGTAATTGTAAGTTCCTCTGTAAGAACTATAACCTCAACCTGTACATTTGTATCTGGAGGACAATTATCCTCAATATTAGTATCCTGTACAATATTATCTTGTTCACTCTTTGTATTAACTGGTATCTCAATATTTGTCTGTACATCTATATTATTGAGGGCTCAATTTCCACTATCTTAATATATTTCAAAATCGAGGGTGAAGTACCCATAATCCCCTTTCCTTTTCCTTCAACTGGGGTATCTACAATGTGTGTCTTGGTTTCTGGTGAAGTAAAGAATCCCCTATTTTCTCCAAGAAATTTAACCCATGCATTTTGAGTCTCCTTTATTATTTTATTTACTCTTCCTAGAATCAGACTAGTTATCCTATGTTTTCTATTAAAAATTTTTATGTCTGCCACCTGAAGTGTCTTTTCCATTTCATCAAGAGAAATCATGACACAGATAGATAATAGCTCTTGAATTTTAATATGTTTATCTTCTTGCATAGTTGATAGTCTTCTAGCATCTGACATGTTATACAATTCAATCAGTATATGATTTTCTATTTCTATTAAGGCTTTCTTATAAATATCCAAGTATAATAGGACTACTTCCTCTACCTTTCTTTGTTCATCCTCCTCTAAGTGATCATAGTAAAATTGAAGATTCTTCAATATTCCATCTTTAGTCATTTCATCTACTAATTCTGCACAAGTTTTAGGTGGAACCTTACCAGAATCAGTGTCATTCTTATTCTTCCTCTTTACAGTACCGGATGCAACTGAAGGTGTTGCTTTTGGTGCTTGATTTTGTGTTGTTATTTTGATTGTAACCTTCCTAATTGGTTACTTCTTATATTTTGCCTTTGTTTCTTCTAGTTTCTTCCTAACAACCCTCTTAAATGCCAATGGTGTGTCATCCTTAGATTCTGATTATGCAATAATAGACTCAATATGAACTTCATAATCATTCCTCTTTCTACCTTTCTCCGAGATAGCATAAATTAATGCTTTGATGTCCTTTGAGACCTTCTCCACAGATCTTCTTGCTTTACCTTCCCGCTTCTCTCTTTTCTTCTAGTTGAACTCTATTTTAACCTCCTGAGTTTTCTGTTGTGCAGTACCATAGGGCTTCTCTGCCTCATCTATTAGTGTATCAATTGACATATTTGCACACACATCAAGAATCTATGCATCCACCTCATAGCCCATTTATTCAATCCAAATGTTTTGAGGCTTAACTTCTTCCATGAGTGTCTCATCCCTCTTTACCATGAAGCATATGTTAGTTGAATATTTTTCTATTATATGCTCAGGTACCCTTACCCTAGACCTCATAATTTTTTGGAATGATTTGAAATACCCCCATACCTTATCATCTCTCTAGCTTCCTAAAGAAGCAATTGACTATTTCAATCGTATTCCTGTTGAGATATCAAAATCTCATTGCCATTTACCAAAACCGGGTGTATTATTCATGAAATATAACATCGGGCAAACTAACAAGTTACCATACCAGAATGTACCCTTCTTTTCACCCT
Source organism: Cryptomeria japonica (assembly GCF_030272615.1). NCBI lineage: Eukaryota > Viridiplantae > Streptophyta > Pinopsida > Cupressales > Cupressaceae > Cryptomeria > Cryptomeria japonica. The sequence goes on along the minus strand of NC_081405.1, from coordinate 587,010,692 downwards.
TAATCTTCCCTAGGTTTATGAATAACTTATCTAGCATCCAACTTCATAGATCTAGTTTTACATTCTCTCTCATCATTTTGTATGCAGCCAAAATGCATGAACTAGAAACATAATTCAGTTGGTTTGACTAAGTTACCTTATACCCAATGATCATGGTACCAAATTTGATGTCCATGTCAGTGATAGTGCTCACCTTGATGGATCTTTTGTCAGATGTTGCACCCGTGATATTTCTCATGAGATCATTTGAGGCCTTCTTGTCTGGATGTTGCCCAATCGATGGCGAACCAATGACTACCCAGATGGATTCCTTGGTAATTTTGTAAGGTCTGTTCAGCCATATAAATTCCCCATGTACTCTACTCAGAACATATCTGATTATCTCATCCTCAAACTCTGGAATATCCAGAATGTCGGTAAACCCTAGGTATTCAATATGCTTGAATGCCGGTTTGATCTTTCCTGATTCTCCCATCAGATCACTCATATACATTCCCTTAACTTTTGAAGTTCCCAAGTCCTTGATGTGATAGTGAATATATTCCCTAACATCCTCTACATAGACAACTCCCTCCAGAAGATAAGAAAATGATCCAATCGAATCTTCCAGGGTAGCCACATGTGGATACCACTTTAAAATTGGCTTGGGGTGGTCCTTGAACTCTACCATAGTTGGGTTTGCAACAAAAATAGGAATAGATGATGATCTTGCTTTGATGTTTAAAGATAAATACCTTTTGATTTCTCTTGGTGAAAACCTCCAACAAATTCTTCCAAATGCCAGTGAGATTGGTCCAGAAGAAATCTGATTTCTTTGTATTGCCATTGATTGTTCTTATTCTCTTTGAATCACTATGAAATTACTCTAAATGTAAGGTGATTAACAATGGAGTGTATTCAACCTTTTTATCCTTCGACAAAAACCCTAATCCTCCACTAACATAAATGAATGTCGATAAAAGATACTAGATCTCACTCATAACATATCCATGCCAGATAATATTCTCCAATATTTGGAACATCTTCCAGATCCTCTTCTTGGGGCATATGCAACATATTCATGAATTTTGCCTACCCCTAAGGCATCTACCTTTGTTATCGGATGAGCTCCATGTTGGTGCAGGAGTAGCCTCTTCTATTGGATAAGTAACTAGGACATTCCCATCTGATGATTGTTCTTCTATCTTTCTAACCCATCTCTGAGTATGGTCTTGTCAGATTTCACTAGCCTTCTCTTTTCCTTTCTCATTTGATCCTACATTACCAACTGGTGGATTTCTAATTCTACAAAATTTAGCAATATGTCCAACCTCATTACATGCATAACATGTAACATTGTTCCTTTGAATTGCTTTTCTAAAACTGGTGAAATTGCTTGACCTGCATTGATTAGCCATATGTCCAAATTTTCCACAAGCATAGTATTTAACATTCATCCTGCAATCTTCTATTTTATGATAAAACTTATTGCATTTAGAACATTTACCAGAAGCAAAATCAGGGTTCTGATTTGCTCTGTTTCTACATTGCCTATCCATTGGACCAAATCTATTGCAAACAAAACATTTACCATTGAATTTATAAGCATTAAATTATCTTACCGATGCCTTATGGTTTTGATCTTAATTAGCAGTACTAAAACTCTATCCTTGCTCGATTCCAAGTCCACTAGAATCTCCAATCTCCCTTTGTCTCTTCAATAACTCATCAAGCTATGTTGAGCTGATCTTGAATTTTTCTTTGTACTCACTTGCAGTAGTTAAGTCTTCTCTTAGAATTATTATTTGTCTCTCAAGCTCTTAATCATTACTCTAGGATTGTACTAAATTAGTTTTCAACATATCATTTTCATCAACCAACCTACCAAATTCTTCAAATTTGTTCTTCAAGGATACAACAAGATTTTCTTCCTTTTTCTTTTTGTCCTCAATCTCCTTAGACATCGTCATAGTTATAACTTGCATTTCATTTTTCATAACCATGTTCTTCTGACTCAATTTTTGACATTGTTCCTTAATTGCATCTTTCTCTTCATCATCTCGACTTGAAAAATTTCCTTCCTCCTAGCTTGAACAGATGATAGCCTCTCTTGTAGGACAAGAATTAATTTCTTAGCAGAATTTAATTCATCTTTTAGCTTTAATTTATTCAACCTTTCAGCATCATAATCTTCAAGTGCCATCTCAAGTTGCTTCTCCAAAGCCATACCCATGGATTCCAGTTTCAGGATCTTACTCAAGCTATTAAACTTCCTCCGAGGAACAAGGCTTTGATACAAATTGTTGGAAACCAAGAACACTAAGAGGGGGGGTGAATCAATGTTATACTGGAATAACAATTTTTAGCCTTATTAAAATATGCATACACCAATCAGTATATCAGTACATACATAATTGAAAGAAGTTAAGAAATCAATAAGCCAATCACATAAATGAGAACCATAACACACAAATTTATACATGGAAAACCTCAAACAAGAAAAACCATGGCAGGATTTGTGATGCACAATATCAATCCACTATCCATATGAAGAGATTACAAAATATGAGGGGTATTCACTTGCAGGAAGGCTTACAGCCTAAAGCACACCGCTCAATCACAAAAGGAGCCTCACTAACTACATAAAATTCTAGACTACAATCTGAAGAAGTGTGAATTGCTAAGATAGCATCTTCTATGCCAGAATATAGTTCCGGATTAAGCTCTATTTGTTCTAGTCTGAAACCCTAAACCCTTTGCCAGAATAACCCTTACATGAATTTCCTCACATACATGATCTCTCTGATATATTTCATATAATATTACATTCACATATCCATAATCTTCGATTATATGTCTCTTCTATATATCTTATCTATCTCTTTCAAAATGATCTATCAAACTAACTTATATGCCCTATACAAATTTGCATGCATTATGTCAGCTTACAAAGATATATACAATATCAAATTATATGTTGACCAGATAACATAAATGCATAAACATTAAAATCAATTTTTGATGTCGGATCCAAGATATGTCGGCCTCCAATACTGATAACCTTTACTAAACCATGTCGGCCTATATTGCCAGTGACCAAAGAAATCCTTCTGCCCTGCCGGTTTTGGTGTCGGTGCCAGTGTAGCATCTGTGAAGTGCCTTCCGGTACACCATGTTGGTATTTTGAGTTTATTGGCATTTTGCATAAAGATTGCATTAACGATATGTTGTCATTAATGTCAATTGAACTAGTAAATGGTATTCATTTTATTGTTGATATTGTTGTTTTTGATATTGGCTAGTAACCGGTAAGAAGAGAGTTGTAGATGATGTTGTAACCAGTATGTAAAGTTTGTGAGTTGAAATGGTAAACCGGTGTAAAGGGTCAAACCTTTCTATGTAATGTAGCTAGTAAACCCTATTAGTTGTTGAAGCCTAACCAATCAAGATTGTTGGTTTATTATCTAATGAGTGGTAATGATGGAGACATGTGTGATCATTGTATGAGGATAAATTCAAATTCATTTGGCACATTTGCTTATTGTCTAGGGAAGGAGCAAAGTGGATTGCATTTAATGCACAACGTGTGATGAGTTACAAAGTCCAATGGAGCGATGATCATGGAGTGGTCGAAATTGTCTTGAAGAATGTGAAGAGATTGTCATGATTTCTAATGGCCAAGGTTGAACTGAATTGTTTGTAATCTCAATGATTTCTAACGGTCTAGATTGAAGCAAATTTGGCTCCTAATAAGGCAAACTTCGAAAGAGTTCAGATAGATCCTTGTGAGTCCCATCTCACTGTGGTTTCTACCTATTTGGGTTTTTCCATGTATAAACATTTGTGCAAGTGGTGAATGTTTTTGTGGTTGTGATCTTATCTGTTGATTTGGTTAACTTCTGATAAGGCATGTTAAGTTCAAGCATTGAGAAATGATTATGTTGAGTTAAGATTAAGCATTGTTGATGTTTACAAGATTGAAGTTGTTTACTGTTAAAAGTTCTCATAACAGTTAAACCGATTAATGTCAAGTATTCCTAAGAATATAGGTCTTGACTGAGATATGTTTACTTTGTATTAGTATTTCAATATACTGATTCACCCCCCCATCTCTATATTCTACCAGATACTTATTCTTTCATCATACCATCAATTTGTATCAGAGATATCCAGGTCTCTCAAACCAAAAGCCTAACAACTTGAGGAAAAGATCTTGTAGATCCTGATGAAGAAAGAAGGTCCAAAGTTTAACAAAGATAAATATAGAATATGGAGTGATAAAATGAAGATATACATTAAGAATCTTGGTAGTCAGTATTGGGATCATATAGAACATAAGTATACTACACCTACTAGATCCCTGACTAATGATTAGAAGCTATTATTAGTTCCCTGTCTGATGTTGAATATGTAGATGTTCATGGTCTTCAAACTACATATGAAGTATGGAAGAAACTTGAAAATATCTATAGCATTGATGAGCATGTCAAGATTTCTAAAGAAGTGAGTTTAAGAGGAAAGTTTGATGACATGAGAATGTCTGAAGGTAAGAACATCTAGCAGTATAGTGAAAGGATCAAAGATATAGTTGGAGAGATAAAGAGTGTAGGAGGGAAAGTGGAAGATGCCACAATAATCAGTAAGGTACTGAGAATCCTACTACTAGTCTATGCTATCTGAGTTATAGCTATTCAAGAGATATAATCTTAACAAGACAAAGGTAACTCTTGACTCTATTATTGGCAAATTTACTGCTTTTGAACTAAATGGCTATTATGGTAGTGTACAGAAATCATAAATTGCATTCAAAGATTCTATCTCTAACCCATCTGTGAGAAGAAGTAGAGATACCAGTAATAGATATGAATCTAGATCCAGCAAAGATGTTGATGATGAAGACAACTTAGTGGAACTTGAAGCATTTTGGGCAAAATGACTACCTAGAGGCACAAGTAAATATAGAGGTAAGCTACCTTTAAAATGTTTTGCATGCAAGATTATTGGTCATATAGAAGCAGACTGCCCTAATGGTGAAAATGATTACAAGAGAGACAAATCTAGGAAGTACAAGGGTAAAGGCAAGAGAGATTATCTTGTAGCTATTGACAGTGATATTATTGATGATGAATCTAATGATGATGTTAGTGAAGATATTGTGTATGTAGCAATTAAGGAAGAAGTATCAGATTAGAAGGCACTAGTATCTAGAATGGATAACTCTAATGATTGGATCATTAATAGTTGTTGTTCACATTACATGATCGATGATCAGAGCAAATTTATTTCACTAAAGGAATTTGATGGCAGTGTTGTTAGATTCAGCAACGACTCACCATGTATGGCAAAAGGTAAGGGAGTTATTTCTCTTAATGGGAAGTACAGTGTTGATGATGTCTATTGGATTGAAGGCCTAAAGAATAATTTGTTAAGTGTGGCACAACCTAATGACAGAGGTTACCCACTGGAGTTTAGAAATGGTATATGCAAAATCTTTGACAAGAAAGGTAAATTGATTGCAACCGAGAAATAGAACAGGACTAATCTATTTCATCTCAATCCTAAAGTTAGAAACTGTTTGATTGCTAAAATATATGATAGCTGGCTTTGGCATAGGAGATTTTGTCATATAAATTTTGATAATATTATTATGATAAACAAGTCTAAGATAGTAAGAGGTCTTCCTTAGCTAGAAAAATCGGTTAATTCTCTTTGTAAAGAATGTCAACTAGTAAAGATGACTTCTTCAACTTTCAAGAGCAAGTCCTTCTCAGCAGAGCACTTGTTAGATTTGGTTCATATAGACATATGTGGACAAATAAGAACAAGAAGAATTCAAGGTGACAAATGCTATATGATCTTCACTGATGATTGTTCAAGGATGATGTGGGTCATATTCTTGAAGGATAAGAATGAAGCTTTTGGCAAATTCAAGGCATTCAGAGAATTAGCTGAGAAAGAGAGTGGAAAAAAGATAAAATGTCTAAGAACAGATCAAGGCGGTGAATTCACTTCTACAGAGTTCACTAAATATTGTGATTATAATGGTATCAAGTGGGATATTTCTACACCAAGGACACCACAACAGAATGGTATAGTAGAGAGAAAAAATCGGTCAGTGGTTGAAGCTACTAGAACTATGTTGATAGAAGGAGGTGTATCAAAAACTTTTTGGAAAGAAGTTGTAAGTACAACTGTCTACACAATGAACTAAGTTTTGGTAAAAAGAGGTAAGGACAAGACCCCATATGAGTACTAGTATGGGAGATCACCTAATGTTAGCTATTTTTAAATATTTGGTAGAAAATGTTTTATTAAAAGAGGTGACTACATAAGCAAGTTTGAAGCTAAGAGTACTGGTATGGGAGATCTCCTCTTCTTTCTCTTCCTCTTCCTTCTTCTTCTTTCCTTCTTCCTTCTGCTTTTCCTTTTCTTTATCTTCCTCTTCCTTCTTCTTCTTTTCTTCTTCCTTCTTCTTATTTTCTTCCTTATCCTCTTCTTCTTTCTTTTTCCTCTCATCTTCTTGCTTCTTTTTCTCTTCATCTTTTCTTTTCTCCTCTTCCTCTTTTCTCTTCTCTTCCTCTTTATGCTTTTTCTCATCTTCATACCTCTTCTTCTTCTCTGCCTATTCCTCAGCCGCTTCCTGTCTGTCCTCGACTTGCTCACTACCCTATTTGGCCTGTTGCACCTGTTCTGTTCCCTAACAAGCTATGTCCTGAGTGACATCCTCTATGTCCAACGCATCATTATCAATAGTGTCGATTGGTTCTTCAACCAGGTTTCCTTCTTCATCAAAAAATTCATTCAGTTTGGATATAACAGGTTCTTCTTTCGCTTGCCGGTTGGCTAGTCGTGCTTTGTGAGCTTGGATAGCATGATTCATATGCTAATGAGTGTCTTTTTCAACATCATCAATTCTTCCCTCTAATAGCTAGAGTCTTCTTCTCCTTGTGAAGAAGAGTCCTTTATTTTGGTCCAATACATCAAATAGTTCTGAGTTTGAGAGGTCGGGAAAGTATTGTGCAAAGACTTTCTCCCTAATCTCCTGTTCTTTTTCTATGGCAATGCACCATTTATTATCTAATGCCTTATATAATGAATCCAGTGTCTGAGATTTAATCTCTGATGGTGACCGATCATTCTTACACAAATAAATAATAATCTCCTGTAGTACTTCTTCTTTCTCCTCATCACTAAAATCATAATAATAATCTACTAAATCATGAAGTAATTTTCTCCTAATATTCTTTATTGTTCTTTGATATTGTGTCAAAGGTTTATATGAGGAGATATCAATATTTACCGGTGCAGATGCTGCCAGTTCATTCTTCTTAATCTTCTTCATCTGTCTAGCCTTCTTTGGCATTTCATCAGACTCAGTCTCTTCAGAGTCTGGTTCATTTGACTTATTCTTCCTTTTTCTTTCAAAGACTTTTTCTAGTGCCACTTCCGGTTTCTTCTTTGCATGTGACCACTTGGTCACTCTTGGAGTTGCAGTAGTAGTCGATGCCAATGCTGCAGGCACTACCTTTTCCTTCTTTGCTACTGGTTCTTTTGCTTTCTTAAGAAAGGGTTCCTCGGCCGGTGCAATCCTTTCTAGATAGGTTCCAGTCCTTTTTGCCTTGGCATCAAGAGGTGAGGCAATAAGGGTTAAGGCATACCCTTCTAGCATATCATACATCACCTCATAGCCCATTGGCTCCACTTCTTCCATTCTAGGCTCAATAGCCTCCATTAAGCATTTGTCCACCTAGATGGTGAAACAGATGTCATCTTCATATTTCTTAACAATATCACCTAAGATCCTCATCCTTTGGTTCATCTTCCATCTGAACTCATCAAAATATTTGTGTAGCACATCAGCATAACTGGTTCCGATAGCTTGAATGCTTTCCTTGATCTACTTGGTTATCGGTTGGTCAGGAGACCACTGGACATCTCCTACTCTAGGAAAGTAGCCTTGGAAATAGAACAACAACCCAACCAATAGTTGTCCAAACTTGAATCTCAGTGCATTATCCTGTTTGATGGACTTCAGATTAGATAGGAGTTGTCTCTGCATACCGGTGCACAGGTCAAATGAGGCATCCTCTTTAATCATCCGGTAAGCGGCATTTACTGCTACAATAGATACAGAGTTAATTCTACTAGCAGACAATGTTTTGTAGCCTATCACCATGCAGGCATACTTAAGAAGATCATCCTTGATGGAGTTGACTATCATGCCTCATGAATTGCTTGTTGAACCGGTGAGCTTGGCCATTTCAATTTTGCTTACCGTTCTTAGGGTTGGCACTTCCCCTATGTTATAGAAACCAGTGACTACATGAATTGCTTGAGGTGCAATATCATGCATCCTTTCTAGGTACATCTTGTCACCATGGACTATGCTCAAAATGATCCTAATATGATCCTCTGTAAAGTCTTCTAGAAAATATACTGCATTATGGAGTTTTTTCTTCTCTAAGATACTATATTCCGGTTTGATTTTCTTGTCCTTTCCACAAAACAGACCTAGTTGAGAGTGGATGGCTAGAGACCCTAGGTCTTCAATCTTGCAATCAATATAGTAAGAAATTCCTTCTTCCACTATCACTCTAGCTGGAACTTGTGATAGGGCGTTATGCTTTGACTTCCTTTGAATGACACTTTCAGAATCAATGGATGTACTAGAACTGGTATGAGATGCAGAAGCCATTGTAGAATATTTTAAGAACTCAAGGAATATCTTTAAAACGCAAATTTAGGGCTTTCTGATTTTGCTTCACTCCACACTCCATCAGTTCCCGAATCACCGCTTTGTGTTCTCCACTTGACCGTTTGCAAACTGAATTTGAATCTCCTTCAAGATTATTCAGTTTCTTGGAATCTTAGCTCAAATCGTGTTTTCTTCGCACTGCACTTTGAAAAACTTTTCTTTGCTCGAAAACAAATAGTGAGAAATGATTTGAAAAATGCTTTTATACATGTCTCTCACCTACCACCATTAATGCTCCTCTATTAGGGTGTAAACCCTAATTTGCCTTTTAACCATTTCCGGTCTTCTTCCAAGCGACAAGTATCACATACCGGTTAAGGTCTTTTACCAGTTTGAACTGGGGGTTCGAAAAAATTTTGTCGGTTGCTCCCCCTAAGCCTTTTGAGGCTTAGTTTGCCAGTTCCAATATTTCCACACTAGGTGCAGAAACTAGTTCCTCTTCCAACATTGTTTGTTTCTTCATCTAGGTTTTGTTCATGTATGCTTGAACCATTTCAACATCAATTTCTCCTTCCGGAGTGACCAGTATATCATTAGATATAATATTTCTACTTCTGTAGAATCTTGCAATGTGACCCGGTTTGTTGCAGTGGTAGCAAACCAATCCAGGTGCTCTCCAAGGTCCATTGTTCATGTTTCCATTCTTCCTTTTGCATGTTGCAGCAGTGTGACCATGGCCATGACAGATCATAGAATTTGTTCTCCATCCAGTTACCACTTGATGGCCATCACTTCTTGACTAATGATTGAAGACTTTAAACCAGTTGTGGTTCTAGTTTACAAAAGGTTTAGGACCAATTCCTTGGGTCCTTTGAGGATATCTTCCAATGTTATTCATCACAAATCTGCATTCAAATGCTCTATGCCCAAACTTGTTGCATGCATAACAATGACCATTGAACTTATTGGATCTAGGTACATTGTTAATAAAGTAAGGAAAATTATTGTAGGCTTTGCTCCTACATACATTGGCAGTGTGTCCTTCTTTAAGATAGTTAAAGCAAACAAGTCTGAATTTTTGCTTACCTTTTCCTTTGAGTGACGGTTGCTTCTTTGATTCTTCAGCATTTGTTCCTAAAGATTCTCCTTCCTCATGTCTAGAGAAACCAAGTCCATTGGTATTCTTTACTGGTCTAGATGACTCAAGCTTTTGCTCTAGCTTGACAGTACTTTTGCTGAACTTAGCAAGTATTTCCTTTGACTGAGAGAGTTCTTTGGAAATAGCAGTATTTGTCTCCATTAGGCTTGCATTTTCAAAGATGGCTATGTTTAGTTCATCTTGTACTCCTTCTTTTTCCATTATTCTCTCATGTAGGCAAGCAGTCAGTGCACTCATCTCTTGTTTCAACTTGGAGATCTCATGATCTCTGTCCTTCACTAGATCTTCAGCTTTCCTCCTGTTCTCAAGCTCTTGACTAAACCACATAGTCAGTCCTTCCAACTCCTTTCTCAGGTTGGATTTTGATTCATTCAACTTATTTACTTCTACTATCATGGCTTCCATATCTGCTTCATCTGTAGAACTATTTTTAGATAGCTCCATCAACTTTTCTGCATGTTCTCTCCTTTTTGCTTGAGATGCCTTTTATTTGACAATAAGATCATCATAGGCTTGCTCAGGCTGAGTGAGGCATTGAGTAATTTCCCTCAAGGTGTATTCCCCCATATCTCTTTCCAAGTGGTTAAACTTATAGAAAGGTAGGCTCTGATACGAATTGATGAATACTAAGAGGGGGGGTGAATTAGTATGCCAAAAACCTCTGTACTTAAACACTTAAATAGTCTGAAGATAAACCGCTAAAATAGTTTAACAGACAGACTGGTTATCACACATGCAAACCAAAATGCAAATAAAGTATTCACCAACAAAAGCAATACAACCATAACACAAGATATTTGACGTGGAAACCCAAATGGGAAAAACCACGGTGAGATGGAACTCACAAGTCACTATCTCCAGAATAGAAACCAAACTGGTTAAGGTCTTACAATGTTCTTCACCAGAACAGATCCTGTTAGGAATCCCAATCTCTGTTAGGAGATAAGTCTAATAAAGAATACCTTTCTAGAGGATTTTAGATTCATAGAGGTGAACCACCTTGTTAGAGGATTTTACAAAAGGCTTTTGGGCCTATCTAGTTAAGGGCTACTGACTTGTCAAAAATGTGAGTAATCAACAAGTGTTTGATCTATCTAATAGCATAGATTGCTTAGTTAGATCCATTATAGCTCACAGTTAATGCATTCTAGCATTACTTCAATCTACTCTCTCTCACTCAGTTACAACTTGATCTTCTAAGATAAGATCGCTCTTGCAATAACTCATCAACCACCTTAAACCCTAGCACAACATAAACCCTTTCAACAACAACCTAAAACCCTAGACATGTTGTCCTTTTAGAGGAATCTAATTTCATGTCGGTCCAATAGGATTACATTACAATTTCCTAGGTTCAATGAATCTAGACATACTCAGTAACATGACACAAGAAGCACCGTTAGTGTGTCGGCACCATCAAACAATCAGTGGATTGGTAACTCATCATAGAGTATTAACAGTTGTCGGTTTAACAAAAATGAAGACTGGTAAGAATGTGTTATGCCACTTTTCTCCCTCGTACCGCTTGAGATCTATGAACCGCTTGTGGTCAACATGCCGCTTCAGACCGGGAAACACATTTTGCAAAATCACCAATAGTCTAAAGACTAGAATACAACATATCGGTTGGAACAGATACCGGTTGAGCTCTAGCTCATACATATAAAGGGGATCTCAATGCAATTGTGTGTCCATCAAAGACAATCACAACATAAACATAAAAATGCCAACAATCTTCCCCTTTGGCATTGATGGAAACACTTAGGAAAATAAAATTTTGACTTCTAAGGATTTTACAACAAAAACATGTCATTAACAAAAATTGCTCCCCCTAAGCATATACACTATCCCTTAATCAATACAATGTATAGCAATTTTGCATACAGAGCATAAACATTGAGATATTAGAGCATATAGCATATATCAAAGCATATAGAAAAATTTTAAAACCAGATACTTCTCCCCATACTTCTCCAAAAATAGATAGAGTACTTCTCCCCCTTTTCCAACAATGACAAAGTATTGGTGAACAACCCTGTTTCCATTTGATATTAAAATAATAAAAGTTTATGACAACAAGGAATAATACTTGTCAAAAATTGATTTATAGTGCTGCAAAAATTGTTTCATTGATAGAGACCAGGACTCAAGTAGGGAGGTGGCCACTTCTTTCTCTGTTTGCATCTAGAATACCTATTCTTCCATGGCATCAACTATGCTCATCTCCTACGTAACTGTCAAGGAATCCAAGTTCAGATAACACTTCTGAAGAATTTGCAGATGTGGAAGTAAAACCAGTTGTAGCTCCTGCAAATCTCTAGACCATGTACTGATCTCTTGCTCCATTTTGGCTGACTAGATCTAGAACCGGTGAACGGTTTGCCCATAAGTTGCAAAGGAATCATAAGGTGGCTTAAATGTGTTTAAGTAAGAATGTAAGTCTATTTGAAGCTGTTGCTTCTGGGCTAGCACATCATTGTAGAATAGATGGGGTTGATAGATTTTGCTTAGTAGCAGGTTTCCCTCATCCAAAGCATCCCTTATATCCTTTTGGTCTTTCAGCAGTTCAGACCAGAGTTCATTCAACTTCTTCACTAGAGAAATGTTAAGAGCCTTTTGATGCTCTTTCTTGACATTTTCCTCAACTTCTTCTTCAAGGCTCTGCACCTGATCATCCACTATAGTACATAGTAGCTTAAGTTGTGCTAGTGATGATTCAGTGTTGGGAAGATTGGTACTAGGGATCAAACCGGTAAGGGTGTCTACAACCGCTTGAATTATATCTTGCTCCTTTTTCCTTCGAATGATTTCAAGGCCCTCTTGAGAAAACTTGATGCTCTACATTAGCTTTGATTCACTTGCAGACTGGAGATCGATAGGACTGGAGATATCAGCCGGTTTGGCTTGACTCCCAGTTGCCTTCAGAGTCTCCATCTGTGTGCTCTTTACCACTTCCACTACCTTGTCTTCTTCTTCCTTCTTCTTTTCTTGTTCCTTGTCTTCTTCTTCTTTCTTTTTCTTCTCAGCTTCCTTCCTCTTCTCTTCTTCTTTCTCTTCCTCTTCCTTCTTCTTCTTTTCTTCTTCCTTCCACTTTTCCTTTTCTTTATCTTCCTCTTCCTTCTTCTTCTTTTCTTCCTTATCCTCTTCTTCTTTCTTTTTCCTCTCATCTTCTTGCCTCTTTTTCTCTCCATCTTTTCTTTTCTCCTCTTCCTCTTTTCTCCTCTTCCTCTTTTCTCTTCTCTTCCTCTTTCTTCTTTTTCTCATCTTCATCCCTCTTCTCCTTCTCTGCCTATTCCTTAGCCACTTCCTATATGTCCTCAGCTTGTTCACTACCCTGTTCGGCCTGTTGCACCTATTCTATTCCCTTAGAAGGTATGTCCTAAGTGACATCTTCTATGTCCAACGAATCGACATCAATAGTGTCGATTGGTTCTTCAACAGGGTTTCCTTCTTCATAAAAAACTTCATCCGATTTAGATATAACCAATTCTTCTTCTGCTTGTCGGTTGGCCAGTCGTGCTTCATGAGCTTGGATAGCATGATTCATATGCTGATGAGTGTCTTTTTCAACATCATCAATTCTTCCCTCTAATAGCCAGAGTCTTCTTCTCCTTGTGAAGAAGAGTCCTTTATTTTGGTCCAATACATCAAATAGTTTTGAGTTTGAGAGGTCGAGAAAGTATTGTGCAAAGACTTTCTCCCTAATCGCCTATTCTTTTTCTATGGAAATGCGCCATTTATTATCTAATGCCTTATATAATGAATCTGGTGTTTGAGATTTAATCTCTGATAGCGACTGGTCATTCTTACACAAACAAATAATAATCTCCTGTAGTACTTCTTCTTTCTCCTCATCACTAAAATCATCATAATAATCTACTAAATCATGAAGTAATTTTCTCCTAATATTCTTTATTGTTCTTTGATAATGTGTCAAAGGTTTATATGAAGAGATATCAATATTTACCGGTGCAGATGCTACCGGTTCATTCTTCTTCATCTTCTTCATCTGTCTGGCCTTCTTTGGCATTTCATTAGACTCGGTCTCTTCAGAGTCTGGTTCATTTGACTTAGTCTTCCTTTTTATTTCAAATACTTTTGCCGGTGCCACTTCCGGTTTCTTCTTTATTGGTAATCGCTTGGTCACTCTTGGAGTTGCAGTAGTAGCTGATGTCGATGCTCCAGGCACTACCTTTGCCTTCTTTGCTACCAGTTCTTTTACTTTCTTAACAGAGGGTTCCTTGGCCCGTGCAATCCTTTCCAGATAGGTTCTGATCCTTTTTTCCTTGGGATCAAGAGGTGAGGCAATAAGGGTTGAGGCATACCAATCCAGCATATCGTACATCACCTCATAGCCCATTGGCTCCACTTCTTCCATTCTAGGCTCAATAGCCTCCATTAAGCATTTGTCCACCTGGATGGTGAAACAGATGTCATCTTCATATTTCTTAACAATATCACCTGAGATCCTCATCCTTTGGCTCATCTTCCATCTGAATACATCAAAATATTTGTTCAGCACATCAGGGTAACCAGTTCTGATAGCTTGAATTCTTTCCTTGATCTGCTTGGTTACCGGTTGGTCAGGAAACCACTGGACATCTCCTACTCCAGGAAAGTAGCCTTGGAAATAGAATAACAACCCAACCAATAGTTGTCTGAACTTGAATCTTAGTGCATTATCCTATTTGATCGACTTTAGATTAGACAGGAGTTGCCTTTGCATACCGGTGCACAGGTCAAATGATGCATCCTCTTTAATCATCTGGTAAGTGGCATTTATGACTGTAGTAGATATAGAGTTAATTCTACTGGCAGAGAATGTTCTATAGCCTATCACCATGCAGGCATACTTAACAAGATCATCCTTGATGGAGTTGACTATCATGCCTCATGAATCATTTGTTGTACTTAAACACTTAAATAGTCTTAAGATAAACCAGTAAAACAGTTTAACATACAGATCGGTTAACACACATGCAAAACAAAATGCAAATAAAACATTCACCCACAAAAGCAATACAACCATAACACAAGATATTTGACGTGGAAACCCAAATGGGAAAAACCACGGTGAGATGGAACTCACAAGTCACTATCTGCAAAATAGAAACCAAACCTGTTAAGGTCAGACTGGTTAAGATCTTACAATGTTCTTCACCAGAACAGATCTTGTTAGGAATCTGAATCTCTATTAGGAGATAAGTTCGATTAAAGACTACCTTGCTAGAGGATTTTAGATTCACAGAGGTGAACCACCTTGTTAGAGGATTTTACAAAAGGCTTTTGGGCCTACCCAGTTAAGGGCTACTGACTTGTCAAAAATGTGAGTAATCAACTAGTGTTTGATCTATCTAATAGCATAGACTGCTTGGTTAGATCCAGTATAGCTCACAGTTAATGCATTCTAGCATTACTTAAATCTTCTCTTTCTCTCACTCAGTTACAACTTGGTCTTCTCAGATAAGATTGCTCTTGCAATAACTCATCAAGCACCTTAAACCCTAGCACAACATAAACCCTTTTAGCAACAACCTAAAACCCTAGACATGATGTCATTATAGAGGAATCTGATTTCATGTTGGTCCAATAGGATTACATTACAATTTCCTAGGTTCAATGAATCTAGACATACTCAGTAACACGACACAAGAAGCACCGTCAGTGTGTTGGCACCATCAAACAATTAGTGGATTGGTAACTCATCACAAAATGTCGGTTGGTAACTGATCACAGAGTATTACCGGTTCATATAAAATATCGGATGCCATTTTAACAAAAATGAAGACTGGTAAGAATGTGTTATACCACTTTTCTCCCTCGTACCGCTTGAGATCTATGAATCGCTTGGGGTCGAAATGTCGTTTTAGACCGGGAAACACATTCTACAAAATCACCAATAGTCTAAAGACTAGAATACAACATACCGGTTGGAACAGATACCAGTTGAGCTCTAGCTCATACATATAAAGGGGATCTCAATGCAAGTGTGTGTCCATCAATGGAAATCACAACATAAACATAAAAAATGCCAACATCAACAATGAGACACAAAAAAATGTTGAGAGTGTTGATGTTTGTGTAGAAGAATGTCCTAAAATTTTGGAAGGAACCAGTTCTGAGAAGAAGGATGAAGATCCTTGCATTTTGCTTTTAGAACCTGAAACTATTAAATCAGAAACTGGTAAAGAAAATCCTGATTTACTTGTTCAACCGGAACAAATAAATTCATAGGAAGATGAAAATGAAGAAGTTGAACCTGAAGAGAATGATCATGTTATTCCTAGGTATGTGAGATTGAATCACAGTCCTGAATAGACAATTGGGGATAAGGATGTTGTTAGACACAATGCACCAGTGAGAGGGGGAGGGGGTGAATCAGTGGTTCTCAAATCTCTTTCCCTTTTGCAATCCTATGTGAGCATACTGGTTGATAGATTTAACTCAATACGGACTTACTAGTTAAGGAGGAGACTAACTTAAATGAAAACACACTCACAAGGGGACATCACATAACACCAGCATATATGAGGAAAACCCAAGATGGGAAAAACCTCGATGAACAATGTTGGTGGAGTTTACTGCTCCAATGCAACCTCACAATAAAACATAGTTACAAAGTTTACAGCACCAACCCAAGGAACACCAACCCCTAACTTTAGGGCACCAACCCAAGGAACAAAAATCCATAACTTTAGGGCACCAACCCAAGGAGCTACAACCCCTGCACTGAGGTATAACTCAATGTTCATAATGTAAGCATCAAATACATAAGTAGTTATCTTGTTACAAGTGAATCTTGTAACTATTATATATGTATCTTATTCTATTGGTGAGATACCTTTTCTACTTCACTGACTCAGTTCTCTATTGCTTTACACCTGTTTCTTTACTACAGGTAAGCCCTACCAATTTATCTCTCTTCTATACTTCTCTTACTAAATCTTCTCCTCATTCCTCTGCTCTTCATCGATTCTACTCTCTGTCAATTTCCTGTTTATCTTCACTATAGCCTCTTTCACTTATGTTCTGCTGGTATGAACACTACTAGTTCTTCTCTCCAATCGGTTGAACACTTCAACTAGGTTGCCTCTCACTCCCACTCTCTTCACAGATGCTTGTTGAGCACTTGGCTTATTTGTTCTTACTTTCTGAAGTCTTTTACTTCATAATCACACAATATTCTTCTATTCAACAGCCCATCTATCTCTTAGGCTCACATATTTATAACCCAGTCTTCCCACCAAAAACTAATTCAAACTTGGCACCTTAGGGTTTTCTCCACTGATCACGAGGCACATCGAGTCCAATCAAATCTGATTAGATCACAACTTAGAGATGCACATTCTCATTAGATAGGATTCTTCTACACTCGTACCTTGTCCATATTACCAGTGGGCTTTCATACTAGTAACCACTCTTGATGACACCATGTCATCAACCTTCAATGAACTCCATCTTTATTAGTTGAGAACCTTATCTCCCTTATCTCTTCTCAGGGAATCATTCAACCGGTACAAGTATGACTTTATTGAGGGGAGTATTCATCATTCACCTGATAGATGTCAACCTGCACACAAAGGGAACATACTTTGTCAACCTATCACCAAGCTTGTGATAGCTTCTTCATCCCATGGGACTCCTGCTAGTAATCCTTACACTAGCACTCTGGTGGCCTACTCATACTTCTACTTCTCCTCTGGTGTAACAAGTAGTATTCTACCACTTCAGCATGACCAATGCTCATCATGTAATCTCTTCACCTTGGTTGTATGTAACATCATATCAATAGCCTCTTGTTCACTAGTTGACATCAATGCTAGTGATACCAGTAACATCCTATACCGGTTGACATCAATGACAACATAATGTAAATATATGCTGGAGTACTAACTAGAAGGAGAATAAGAGAGAACTCTTGAATGATATCCACCTTTGAACCTAGAAATGCTAAGGAGGAATTTGGTGATGATCATTGGGTGAAAGCTATGGAGGAGGAGTTAGAACAAATTGAGAAGAACAACACTAGGACCCTGGTACCATGACCGATAAACAAGAATGTTATAGGTACTAAATGATTATTCAAAAACAAGTTAAATGATGATGGTGTTGTAGTTCACAATAAGGCATGATTAGTATGCAATGGTTATATGCAAGAAGAAGGAGAAGACTATGGAGAAACTTTTGCACCAATAGCAAGACTGGAAGGTGTCAGAACACTACTTGCATTTGCATCTCATAAGAAGTTCAAAGTATACCAGATGGATGTCAAGTCTGTATTCCTGAATGGGATACTGGAAGAAAAGGTTGATATAGAGAAGCCTAATGGTTATGCATTGACATATAAGGAAGACATGGTATGCAAACTGCAAAAAGATTTCTATAGATTAAAGAAGGCACCCAGAGCATGGTATGAACAACTTCATACTCATTTGATGAAGATAGGCTTTGCTAGAGCTAGTGATGACAACAAAATTTATCTCAAGTCTAAAGGAGATGATATATTGGTCAGTGAAGTATTTGTAGATGACATTATATTTGGAGGAAATGATGACATGAGTAATTGTTTTGTAGATGAAATGAAGAATTAATTTGAGATCTCATTAGTAGGAGAAATAAAAAATTCCATAGGCTTACAAATACAACAGATGAAGTGGTATTTTCATTACTCAATCCAAGTATGTGAAGGAGGTTTTAAAGACTTACGGTATGAGTGACTATAAACCAGTTGAACACCAATGGTTACAGGTTGTAAATTGTCATGAAATGAAGAATGAATTTGAGATGTCATTAGTAGGGGAAATAAAAAATTTCATAGGCTTACAGATACAGTAGATGAAGAATGGTATTTTCATTACTCAATCCAAGTATGTGAAGGAGGTTATGAAGACGTTTGGTATGAGTGACTGTAAACTAGTTGGAACCCCAATGGTTACAGGTTGTAAATTTTCCAAGGAAGATACATCTAAGTATGTAGATGAAAAGGAATTCAGGTCGATGATTGGCAAACTACACTATGTTGTTCACCGTCAATCAGATATTGCCCATGCAGTTGGTATTGTGGATAGATTTCAAAAGAATCTAAAGGAGGCACATCTGATGGCAACTAAGAGAATCTTTAGATATCTAAAAGGTACTGTTGACTATGGATTATGGTATCCATCTGGTGGATATTTTGACTTGCAGGCATACACAAATGTTGATTGGGTAGGAAATATTAATGACCAGAAGAGTACTACCGATGGAGGATTCTTTCTAAGAGGAAGGCTAGTCTCATGGAGTAGTAAAAAGCAGAGTTGCACTTCACAATCTACTACTGAAGCTGAATATGTAGTAGCTTATATGAATTGAACACAAGCTATGTGGATGAGGCACATTTTAGAAGGTTTGAAGATGAGAATCTTAGAACCTATAAAGATTTTGTCTGATAATACAAGTGCAATAAATATTTCTAAAAATCTTGTTTTGCACGCAAGGACTAAGCACATTGAACTGAAATATCACTTCTTGAGGAAAAAAGTTCAGAGTAAAGATGTTATCTTGGAGCATGTTTCTACCAAGGAGCAGCTTGTGGATATCTTTACCAAACCTTTGCCTAAGACCACTTTTGAGTATCTTAGAAGTCAATTGGGGGTTGTCCCTCTTCATGAAGTTAGTTGAACATGATGTTGATTGCATCAGTCCCTAAATTACTTGTAGAATCTTATATGGATTGATGAAGGAATGGATGTATTCCATAGGAGGAGAATCAAGTTGCAAAATGATGTTGATGCAGAGTGAGAGAATAGTTACATGTTTTAATTTCACTTTTGTATTGTTGTCAAAGGGGGCGAAGAATTATGTGATTGAGGAGAAGAATTATGTGTTTGATAAGGTGAATACTTGGTAATGTAAACCAGGATTCCTATCCACCAAACTCAGCAGCAATCAAAGGCATTGATATTTGTATTGCCATCAATTCCAAAGGGGGAGATTGTTGGAATTTTGAGTTTATTGGTATTATGCATAGAGATTGCATTAATGATATGTTGACGTTGATGTCAATTGAACCGGTAAATGGTATTCATGTTATTGCTGATATATTTGTTTTTGATATTGGCTAGTAACCAGTAAGAAGAGATTTGTAGATGATGTTGTAATCGGTATGTAAAGTTTGTGAGTTGAACTGGTGAACCAGTGTAAAGGGTCAAACCTTTCTATGTAATGTAACTGGTAAACCCTATCAGTTGTTAAACCCTAACCGATCAAGTTTGTTGGTTTATTATCTGATAAATGATAATGATGGAGACACATGTGATCATTGTATGAGGATAGATTCAAATTCATTTGGCACGTTTGCTTGTTGTCTAGGGAAGGAGAAAAGTGGAATGCATTTAATGCAGAACGTGTGATGAGTTACAAAGTCCAATGGAGTGGTGATCATGGAGCGGTTAGAATTGTTTTGAAGAATGTGAAGAGATTGTCATTATTTCTAATAGTCAAGATTGAACCAACTTGTTTGTAATCTCAATGATGAGAATTAGGTTTTTGTTGTGTTATTGACCTAATTAATTTGTATTTAAGGTCGATGAAGTTGTTTGCAAAGGTTGTTGGCAAGATTGGTAGAAAGCCTATTGAGTGTATGGTTGCCCAACTAGTGAATGGATCTACACTTTGAGTGAAGGTAGATTGAAGCTTAGAAGAATCTGATCAAGAAAATGTAGTGCTACTCAAACAAATCAAGAAAACCTTTTCTTTTCTAACAATTAGAGGAGAACTAAAATCCCTTAACCAGGTAAGCTCTAACAAGATTGGTTACTTATTAAATCTTCTAACAAGGTGGTCCATTAGCTTGGATTCTTAAAATCCTCCAGTGAGGTTACTCCTAACAGGTTATTGTGCTTCTAACAAGGCATATTTGTAAATCCCTTAACCGGGTGATTCCTAATTGGAATTAGTTCTTAACAAGACTTATTGTAAAGCTCTAATAGGATTTGGCTCCTAACGGGGTGAACTTTGAAAGATTTCAGATAGTTATCCTTGTGAATCCCATCTCCTTGTGGTTTTTACCTATTTGGGTTTTCCACATATAAACATTTATGTCAAGTGGTGAATGCTTTTGTGGCTATGATCTTATTTGTTGATTTGGCTAACTTCTGATAAGGCATGTTAAGTATAAGAATTGAGAGATGAATATGTTGAGTTAAGATTAAGCATTGTTGATGTTTACAAGATTGAAGGTGTTTACTGTTAAAATTTCTCATAACAGTTAAACCAGTTAATGTCAAGTATTCCTAAGAATATTGATCTTGACTGAGATATGTTTACTTTGTTTGACTGAGTTTGATCTTGGGAACTTTGTATCAGGTTTTCAATATATTGATTCAGCCCCCCTCTCAGTATTCTACTAGATACTTTTTTCATCATACCATCACACCATAGAACCAAAACATGAAGCCAGAACACAATAGCATGTTGCCATCATTGACAGCATAGTGAAACCAACCAATTGAGTGTCAATTGCCAACTAAAACCTCTATGAGGAACCTAAAGGTGAGATACTTGACATTTTGTGTGATCACTTTCAAGAATGCTCATCAGTGTTGATTGAACCTACACAACCAATAAACATTGGAACAAAAGAAACTCAACATATCATACATGTATCTCAATCCTTATCAACAAAAGGACTGAAAGAATTTTCTAATTTCTTCATGGAGAAAAAGATCAATTTTTCATGGACATATGCTGACATGTTAGGTCTGGATCCTAACCTCATAATGCATCATATTTCTATCTCTCCCTGAGTTAAACCTATCAAGCAAAAACTCCAAAAAATGCATCCTCATGTTGCATTACTTGTTAAGGTTGGGCTAGAAAAATTACTAAAAGTTGGATTCATCAGAGCAATTGATTATGCTAAGTGGATATCTAATATTGTACCTATTTCCAAACCTAACAAATCAATATGTGTTTGCACAAATTTTAGAGATTTAAACAAAGCATGTGCAAAAGATGATTTTCCATAGCCTAACATAGACATGATAGTGGACATGACTGTTGGATATGAAATGTACTCTCTGATGGATGGTTTTTTTGGATATAATCAGATCAAAATTGTACCTAAGGATCAAGAGTAAACAACGTTCACCTATGCATGTGGAAATTTCTACTGGAATGTGATGCCCTTCGGCTTAAATAATGTGGATGCCACTTATCAAAGAGTTGTAACAACGATATTTTATGATATGATGCACAAAAGCATGGAGGATTATATCGATGATACCCTACTCAAATCTATAAAAAGATCAACACATCTCTTAGAACTGTGTCCAATCTTAGATAGGATGGAAAAATTTATACTCAGACTAAATCCTATGAAATGGGCATTTGGAATTACATTTGGCAAGCTCCTAGGATACATTTTTTTAATGAAAGGAATTGAAGTGGACCCAGAAAAAGTTAAAGCTCTAATGGAAATGTCACCTCCGATGAATGTCAGTCAAATGAGGACTCTACAATGGTGGCTCCAATCAATAATATGCTTCATTTCTTAGCTCATAGATAAAGCTCAACCATTCACAAAAGATTTATGGAAATGAGTTACATATAATTGGCATAAAGAATGTGAACAACACCTAAAGAAGATCAAGGAATATGTTTCTAATCCACCTATATTAATGCCATCAATTCAAGACAAACCCTTGATTCTCTATATATCAGCTACTAATACATCAGTGGGGGTAGTTTTGGCTCAACAGGATGAGAATAAAAAGGAAAGATCTATATATTATATCAGCAAGATGTTGGTGTCCTATGAGATGACCTACACTATCATTAAGAAATATTGTCTGGCACTGGTCTTCAAATCACAAAAATTAAGGCATTACATTCTAGAACATTCTATCAAAGTGGTGTCTAAGATTGATCTGCTCAAATATTTTCTCAACAAGGCAACACTTACCGGGAGATTGGCTAAGTGGGTTATGATACAGAATTTGACATTGAGTATGTAGAACGCAAAGCTATCAAAGGACAAGTCATTACAAATCAACTTGTTGATGGTCCACTTGAAGACAATCAACCTTTGCACATAGATTTTCTAAATGAATCCATAATGCACCTTACTCAACGATCCTGGAAAATATTCTTTGATGGATCTTTTACTCAACAAGGTTCTCATGCTAGAATTATTTTTATCACTCATCAAAGATACTCAATCCCAAAGGCATACAAGATCCTCTTTCCTTGTACAAATAATATTGCAGAATATGAATCTTTGGTAAATGGAATCAAGCTAGCTATTGAATGGAAAGTTGTTCAGTTATACATCTATGGTGACTCTGAGCTGATAATCAACCAAATCAATGATATATCAAACTCGGGATGAAAAAATAATTCCCTATAAAATAATGGTTGATGACTTTAAGAAATTCTTTACCTATGTATCATTTTAGCAGATTCCTAGATCAACAAACAAAGTAGTAGATGTTATGGCTACATTGGCATCTATACCAAAGCTACAAGAATTTGAGTTCTACTATGAATTATTTGTGGAAGAGCTCTATTGTCCTGCATATGATTCCCCTGAGTCCTAGATGGTCTTTTCGATCATTCAGCATGACTCATCATGCTATAGTCATATCTACTCTTACTTATATGACCAAATTATCCCTGATAACCTTACCTGTAATGAGAAAAAAACCTAATCTAAAATACTTCACGGTATGTCATCATCACTGATGACCTATATAGGGAAGGTTTATATAGTACTTTGCTTAGGTGTCTAGAACCTGAAGATTTTCAACATGCACTATCTAAAGTCCATGAAGGCATTTTTGGATCACACTCAAACAATATAACTTTAGCTCAAAAACTACTAAGGGCAAGCTACTATTGGCTAGATATGGAAAATGATGTTATTAAATTTGCTAAACCTTGTGAGAAATTTCAGCTACATGGGAATCTCATACATGCTCTAGGAAGAGAACTAATACCTTTTATCACACATTGCCTTTTTAGCAATGGGCATTTGATCTCATCGGCCAAATGTATCCTGCATCATCTAATGGACACAAGTTTATCATAACTGCAACTGAATACTTCACCAAGTGGGTTGAAGTAGTTCTGCTAATCAAAGCAACCGACAAACAAGTGGCTATGTTCATTCTTAACTATATCATCTGCAGGTATGGAGTACCTTCTTTGATTGTGACTAGCAATGGAGGGTAGTTCAAAAACAAGGATCTAGATGAGCTCTGGGAAAAGTTCAAAATCAAACAACAATTGTCTTCTATATACTACCCTCAAGGTAACGGACAAGCTAAAGCATCTAACAAAACTATGCTAACTATCTTGCATGAAACGGTCAATAAATCTGGAAAAGATTGGCATCTACAGCTCAATCTGACACTGTGGGCTTATCAAACAAGCATCAAAACACCTATTGGGGCTACACCTTTTTCTTTCATGTATGCGATCACAGCAGCATTGCCTATTGAAGTGGAAATTCCTTCTTTGAGAGTTTCTTTGCAAGGTCTTATTACTGATAAAGATCACATAATATCTAGATTGCAAGAACTAGAATTGCTGGATGAACATCGGTAAGTGGCATTTGATCATGTGAAAGCTTGCCAAAAGAGAATGTCTAGAGGTTATAACAACAAAGTTTGACATAAAGAATTTTAGGTTGGTGACCTTGTTTTAAGAGAGAATCCTAAAAATCAATAGTTTTGAGAACAAAAGGGGAAGTTTGAACCCAACTGGCTAGGTCCCTACATCATTACTGCAACCTTTGGCTCTTGCGCTTACCAACTCTCAACATTGGAAGGAAAAAAGATCTATGAACCGATCAACACCATCTACTTGAAAAAATTCTACACTTAGCATTCTCTGCTCCAACAATTTGCATAGCTAAAAAGTCCTAAAAAAAATCAAAAAAATCAAAAAAGTCCTGAAGAAAGAAAAATAATCAAATGCCTTGGTAAAAACATGGTAAATAGACACCTTGGTAGTAAAAAAAAAAAGAGAGAATATCTGCTAAGATGATGAAAACCTAGTAAATAGACTCCTCTTGTACTAAAGTGCTCCATCTATCAATGTAAATTTGGCATTTCCTATTTTATTTCCTACTTTCCTGCATCTTTGCTTTTGCTTGTACAGATCTTTCAGTCACTTTTGTGACACCTTGGTTCTTCTTGGAACCCTCATGGCTTGAAACCGATCAACATCCTAGTCTTAGGGTAATCGACCGATCAATATAAATATCCTAAGAAGCTAAACTAAGTTATCTTTCTATCGGTAGTACTAGGTCGCCCATTCTGCGTCAGTGGCCTATCTCCAAACGACTGCAGAGTTTTACCACTGAGTAAACAATCACTAAAACTGTTGATACTTGATTAAAATTTTCTTTTTGTGTTGTCTTTTCAATTTCTTTTCAAGTATTATTCCCTCTAAGTAACTCAAGGAAGTCTATCTTGACTAAGAGGAGCAAGGACTGGGGGCATAATACTTTTCTTTGTTTTCTTCTTGTAGGAATAATTCTGATGATCTGAAAACATCTTATAAGTTGGGTGTCTATGATAAGTTCTTTCACATCAAGGTAAAAATGCCACACATACGTCGACTCTATTTATTTGTATGCTATAGGGAGGTTGGAATCATTTCCTTGTCTGTTTCGAGTAAATTTATTTATCATGCAATCTAGATACATGCTTAATCTGTCCTAT
This sequence comes from Cryptomeria japonica, assembly GCF_030272615.1. NCBI lineage: Eukaryota > Viridiplantae > Streptophyta > Pinopsida > Cupressales > Cupressaceae > Cryptomeria > Cryptomeria japonica. The sequence goes on along the minus strand of NC_081405.1, from coordinate 586,985,152 downwards.
GATATGAATGGTACAAGGGTCATTGTGGACAAGATAATCAATATTGCATATGACAAGGAAGGAACTCTACTTTGTCTAGTACGTTTGTATGCAAGCCACATTCAGATCATCCCATCTCTTTAGGCCTTGATGCTTATGTTTGCTTGCTATATTATAAAGGATGTGACATTCAGGTCATCCTAGCTCTTTGTGCCTTGGTGCTTGTGTTTATTGGCATTTCATGAAGATTGCATTGTTGACTTGTTTAAGTGTTGTCATTGATGTCAATTGTAACCAGTAATAGAGTTGTTGGTGCAGGAGCACCTGCCATGAAGACAACTTGGAGGACACCATGGAGGCATGACAAGGAGATGTATGGGTCGAATAGACTCAATTTTGATGTTTTAAAGCCAATTATGGCATTTCAATGTAATGATCCTAATGTAATGGTCAATTATCCTGATGGGCCTAATAGGACGATAGGAACAAATATGGTATTTAAGGGTTATAGGATTGGGCATGGTCTTAAGAGTGTTTAGACCTCTTGAATAAAGCATTGTAATCCCTTGAGAGTCATTACTTTGCGGTAGAAGTCCAAGTAGGGTTTTTAATAGGAGTTTTTAATTCAAATGTTTGAATGCCAACGAATAGTGCCATATTGGTGGGAAATGACAAAACCATCTTGTTAAGCATTTGTAATGACAAATAACTCCAAGGATCGGTTGGGATAGTTGTAGGAGATTTAATTAAAGCTTGAGAGGCATTTGTATGGGAGAGCAAGAGGTAAGAACATAGGTAAGTGCAGATTATATAGAAATCAACACAATAGCAATAAGACTCATTAATTTTCCTACAAATCTATGGTTTTCTTTCCATTAAGGTAGTTTACTAGTGAATTTGTAATGAGATTGGAATAGTATCTGTGTCTCTTTTCATGTTTTCAATCTGCTAAGGGTTTCATAGATGTAGGACCTTTATACCTATGCTTTGGATCATCTCCTAACATGTATCATACACTCTTGACAATTTAATGACATGAAGGTGAGTATGTTGGGTATACACCATGAAGAGTTGACTGAAAATGCATGATTTTGATGCACCAGTAATAGCAGTAGAAGATCAACCTTAAGGAAAGGCTATTTTTATGTTTGACATAGTGAGTATAGGTTGAGGACATGGTGAATCATCCCTCATTTGATTTTGGAAGTGGTGCTTGGTGATTTTTTTCGCAAGCCCTAAGTTTAAGGGTGTTTTAGGTTTTGGGGTTACGGCATACATAAGACTTACGTGGTCATAAAACCTAGAAAATCCTTTGTTTGGGATCATAAAAAAAGATTGTACAGAAGGGTGTTTTCTAGGGTTGAGTTTAGGAAGTACTTCCTTTGCAAAAGAGGCCTAATTAGCCTACCGGGTATAGAGGACAATGAGTTTTTGGGACTATTGGTCCAAAGCATCAATACCTATGGTTTGGGTATGCTATTTTTGGCCAAAAAGGGTATTCAAATATGTGATTTATTTGTCTGGTGATTTGCAAATTTGGGGACAAAATTGTGTGTGTGAAAAAGTGAGAAGAAGTTTAATAGTTGTAGGCACAACACTTCAATTAATTCATTACATATATGGTTAGTAAATCAATAATCAATAAATAATAAACCATAACAAAGAGACTAATTTCCTTCTAAAAGATGCGAGTATAAGATTGCTCTCAGATTTTTATAAGCAATACCAGTGACTAGACTGCACCAAGACAAAGGATTTAATCTATTTGAGCATGATATTAAACTATATGGATGGAAGATAGATGAATAATTCAAGAAATAGTGATTCAAGTAATATGGAAAAACTAAATATGGAAAAAGATAAACTAAGATGCAAATAATCTCAAAAAAGCAAGCACAATATCTTCAATGACTCTAGAGAAAAATCAGCATAATAATAATCTCCAAGGTGTTTCTCACATATCTCTGGGGTGATTTGAATGAGAGCTGAAGGCTGAATTTATAGAAATTCACAAGAGAGATCAAGAAAAAGCACAATTTAGAATTAATTGAAATAATTGAGAAATCAGGTTCATTTAACCTTGAGATAGATTCCAATTATAGTTTTATTGAAATGTATTCAAATAAGAAGTTCAAGTTGCATTAGAAATAAAATTAATTAATTCCATGCATTTGTGATAAAAATAGATAATTCTTTGATTTATTCAAGAAAAGAGTCTTTTCAATGCAAATGAACTTCTTTTTCTCAAAATCTTGGAGTTCCAATTTTAGAGAATGATTAATAATTCAATTAATTGTTTTTTTGATTTCAAGTTCTCAATTTCGAAAAAAGAAATAATATCACATGTTTGTTTTCTCTCTCAATTTAATTCTTTTATTTTATTTTCAATTTAACTCTTTCTTTGTGGTTAATTCCTCTTTTGTAATAAATTAATTCCTTTTCTGCATAATTAAATGGCAAATTTATTAATTAATTAAATATGCTAGGATATTTAATAAATTCAAATAGGATAACTGTGTTAGTATTTTGGATATGTTGATATGGTTTTGTCATTGATGTCAACACTTGTCAACCTTATCAGCACTTGGAGATCTTTGGTTTTGTTGACCGACAAGTCAGTGACTTATGTATAGTCACCGGTATTTAGTTCACCAGCAGGTTATGCTTTTCACTAGCATGTGGAATGACTTGGGGACTACTTGGTTATGTCGAAGACATTATTTGATAACTTAGTTTTGGTGATTTGTTTATTGGTCTATTCAGGTTTGCATATTTGTTGTTACCGGCAAATAGGTCTAGGTTATGCACCGGCAAGCATATCTATTCTAGATCAGCATGACATGTTATGGAGATGATTTATTATTATTGTAAATGCATTGAGACGACATCATACATCGGATATCGATTTATTTGTAATTGATTTTATTATAATATTTTTTAGTGAGCCGACCTATTCAATTGGTCTTAGGTTATGGTATAAATATAAAATCTCATTTGTGAGATTGATATACGATAAGGAAAAGGATCATAATAAGGTATATGTGAATATAAGCAGAGCTATACACGCAGACATCATTTGAAGATTGAAGGAAGGTTTTTGTGAAGGCAATTAGAGCTAAACTAGTATTGAATCCAACATATGAAGATGTTATTTTATGCATACATTATCATTGGATTTAACCATCCAATTGTAGTCTGTGTGACTCCCATTTTGTGATTGAGCAGTGAGCTCTAGGTAGCTAGCCTTTCTGCATGTGCAGATTCCATATTGTACACACATACTATCTATAGTAGTATCATTTGATTGTGGGTAAGGCTTCCCAGTGTGGTTTTCCCCTTATAGGGTTTCCACGTACAAATATTTGTGTTATGTGTTGTGGATGTTAATGTCTTTCTGTTTCATGCATTAATCTTTACTAATACTGCAATTAACTAATAAAACTGTCTACTGGCATAAAGTTAGGTTTACCAGCATTAAGCATTAAGTTTTGGTTGAGTTAATTTTGGTTGAATTTATTGGACAACTAATTCACCCACCCCTCTCAATTGTCTTCGGGACCTAACAATCAGTATCAGAGCTTAGTCCTCTTTTTGCAGAAGTTTAATAGCTTGAGGAGATCCAATGTCTTCTAGCTATTTCAAGAAGGATAGTATGAAACATGATAGAACCAACTATGGCATATGGAAGATCAGGATGGAGACACACTTAAATTGCATTGGAAAGGACATATGGGATGTTACAAAGAATGGTTATACTGCTCCTACTCAAGGTCAACCTAATCCACCTAACTTGGCTAAAGATGAGGAAAATGATTACAAATCAAGAGAAGCACTTTTGAGTGCATTATCAGATCAACAAGTAATGGGATTATTAGATAGATCTACTGCTAAAGCTATTTGGGACAAATTGGAAACATTGAATGAAGCAGATTCGACAGTCAAAATTTCAAAACTTGAATGCTTCCGGGTAGGTATGAAAATCTGAAAATGGAAGAAGATGAAAGAATTTATGCTTTTATGGAAAGAGTAAATGAAATTGTTTTCCATATACAATGTTGTGGGGGAACCTTAAGTGAAGATGATATTGTTTATAAAGTTTTAAGAGAATTTCCACCCACATATAAAATGAAAGTTAATGCTATAAATGAATTGAGAACAATGCCCAATGCATCAGTATCTAGAGACACCTTGGTTTGGAAACTTTCAGCTTTTGAACTTGAAGAATTTGGTCATGTTGCTACTATTAAGAAAGATCTATCTTTCAAAGCATCATCATCTGCGACATCATCAACATCACCTAAGAAATCTGATTGGAAAGCCTTCTATGCAAAAGAACTTGAAGAAATCAGGAAGGAGAATGAAGAACTAGAAGAGCTTGAAGCACTATTTGCAAGAAAAATGCCTAAAGGTCCAGTTGGAAGTAAGTATGAAAGTAACGTACCCTTTAAATGTTTTAACTGTAATAAGATTGGTCATATGGCTTCTAGATGTCCTGATAGACATGTAAGATTAAGAGAAGAAGCTAAAAGAACATATAAGCCTAACCCTGATTATCAGAGATACAAATTCAAGAAGAATAGAGACAAATCTTGTTATTATGTTGATGAAGGAGTTACTGGTGATTCTAATGAGGAACCGACAGACAATGGATGGGATTTTGTTGCTATAATAGAAGATCAATCGACACCTACTATTCAACTAGTAGAGCAGGCCCTGGTAGCTAAAGTTGAAGATAAGGATGAATGGATTATTGATTCAGGATGTTCACATCACATGACTAGTGATAACAGTAAATTCTTAACCTTTCAGGATTACAATGGAGGTCTACTAATATTTGGAGATGATAAAGCTTGTATGATCAAAGGAAAAGGAACTATATCTTTTGATGGTAAGAACAATACTAATAATGTTTACTATGATGAAGGTTTGAAGCATAATCTTTTGAGTGTTGGTCAATTAGTTGAGAAAGGATTTCAGTTACAATTCAAGAATGGTAAATGCAAAATCTTAAATAGAACCGGTTTGGAAATTGCAACCGGTAATCAGACTAGAGGTAATATCTTTCATTTGAACAACAATGAGAAAGTATGTTTGATTGCACATTTTGATGAAATTTGGTTTTAGCATAAGAGACTTTGTCATGTAAATTTTGATTGCATTGTGAAAATCAGTACAACTAAGCCAGTAAGAGATTTACCTAAGATTGTTAAACCTCACAATCCGGTATGTAAGGAATGTCAATTTGGAAAGCACGTTAGAGAATCTTTCAAAAGTATTCCAGAGAAATCTAACAATGTTCTTGATTTAATTCATATTGATTTATGTGGTCCAGCAAGAACTAGAAATATACAAGGAGATAGGTATTTTATGCTAATCATTGATGACTATTCTAGAATGTGTTGGGTTACTTTTCTTAGGGAGAAATCTCAAGCATTTGGGAAATTCAAACTATTCATGGTAATGGTAGAGAATGAAATCGGAAAGAAAATCAAATGTTTGAGATCAGATCAAGGAGGTGAGTTTACATCTAAGGAATTTAATGCATTCTATGAAGTAAATGGGATTATAAGACAATTATCAACACCCCAGCAGAATGGAGTTGTTGAGAGGAAAAACAAAACTATCTTGGATGCAGCTAGAAGTATGATATCAGAAGCAAATCTACCTCATATATAGTAGAGAGAAGTGGTCAATACAATAGTTTATACATTCAATAGAGTACACATCAGAGGTGAAACCAGTAAGACCCCTCATTAACTATGGTTTGGAAATACTCCTACTCTTAAATATTTCAGAATATTTGGAAGTAAATGCTATATTAGAGGGGATGAGTATATTGGAAAATTTGATCCTAGAAGTGATGAAGGAATATTTCTTGGTTATTCATCTAAGAGAAAGGCATATAGATGTTTTAATAAGAGATTGCAGAAAATTGTTGAGAGTACAAATGTGAAGATTGATGAATAGTTTAGAGGAAATTCAAGGTACATGGACTCTGAACCGGCAATAGAGATAATCACAAATGAACCTATTGTGAATACACCGGTACAAAATTTTGATCTAGTTACACCGGCATCATCTGAAGATTCAATAGTCAGTGAAGAACAACAACAAGTAAAAACACCCAGGTATATAAGATTGAACCACTCTGAAAGTTAGATAATTAGAAATAAAATTCAAGGAGTTATGAATATAGGAAGATTGGTAAACGAAGAGGTATGTCTTATTTCTCAAATTGAACCTACATGAATTAATGAGGCATATGATAAATATTGGATTAAAGCTATGGAAGATGAATTGGAACAAATTGAAAGGAATAACACTTGGTCATTAGTTCCCTGGCCTAAAGACACAAATGTAATTGGAACTAAATGGGTTTTTAGATATAAACTTAATGAAGATGGTAAATTAATCAAAAACAAAGAAAGGTTAGTGTGTAAGGGATATTCACAGAAAGAAACCTTTGCACCGGTAGCTAGAATTGAGGCAGTCAGACTTTTATTGGCTTTTGCAGCACACAAGAACTATAAAGTATATCAAATGGATGTTAATTGTGCATTTTTAAATGGAGATCTTGAAGAAGAAGTTTATATTGAACAACCTTATCGATTTTCTTTGACAGATAACAAAGACATGGTTTGCAAGTTAAGAAAAACTTTATATGGATTAAACCAAGCTCCTAGAGCTTGGTATGCTAGATTGGACAAATATCTTTTGAAGCTTGGATACACTTAAGGTAATATTGAAAAAAATCTATACTACAAAGTGACTAATGATGACATCTTGGTTATTGAAGTTTTCTTGATGATATAATCTTTGGAGGATAAGATGGGTTGTGTAAAGACTTTTCTAACAAAATGTAGCAAGAATTTGAAATGTCTATGATTGGAGAGATAAAATTCTTTTTAGGATTGCAAATTTCACAGACTAATAAAGGCATATTCCTATGTCAATCTAAGTACTTGAAGCAAATACTAAATAAATTTGGTGTGGAAAACTCTAAACTGGTAAGCACACCTATGACTACAACTGATAAATTATCTTTGAAGGATGAATCAACACCAGTTAATCTGACTAGATACAAGTCTATGATAGGAGGTTTACTATATTTGACACAAACAAGACCTAATATTATGAATGCAGTATGTATTGTTTCAAGATTTCAGAGTAATCCTAAAGAAAATCATGAATCAACAGTGAAAAGGATTTTCTAGTACCTACAAGGCACTACAAATCTTGGTTTATGGTATCCTAGAGATGAAAATTTTTATTTATGTGCATACACAGATGCTAATTGGGTAGGAGATGTAGATGACAGAAAAAGGACCAGCGACGGAGCATTTTTTCTTGGTAGAAAACTAATTTCATGGTTGAGCAAGAAACAAAGTTGTACATCACTATCAATAGCAGAATCAAAATACATTGCAGCAACAACTAATTATACACAGGTATTATGGATCAAACAAATGTTGAAGGACATAAAGGTAAAATAGAAGGAACCTATAACTATTTACTATAACAATATGGCAGCAAATGATATATCAGAGAACCCAATATTTCACTCTAAGACTAAATATGTTTCTATCAAATTCAATTTTCTAAAAGAGAATGTTGAAGCAAAAGAAGTGAAATTGGTTTATGTGAATACTAAAGAGAATATTGCAGATATTTTTACAAAGCCTTTGCCTAAGGAGACTTTTCAATATCTCAGAGAGCAGCTTCGAGTCCTACCCCCACCGGTAGAGACTTAGACAATTTATGTTTGTCATCAACTGACAAAATAAACAGAGAAATTTTATTCCGGCTTTGATGAGGAGAGCTACTTCTCAGGGGGAGTAGTTGGATAAATTGGTTAATTGGTATTTTGCATTTGGTTTTGTATTGCTTTGGCATTTGATGTCAAAGGGGGAGAGATACTATGGAAAAACATTTGAAAAACATTTTGGGGAGAGATATCTCTTAAGAGAAATTATTCCTCGGGGAGATAAAATTATGTATTTTGATTTCTGGTTAAATGATCTCTTTGGGAGATTGTTGGTTTTTGGCTTTTGGCATTTTTGTTTTGGCACTTTGATGGTTTTTCCATCATTTGTTGTCATCAATGCCAAAGGGGGAGATTGTTGGTATTTTGGATATGTTGATATGGTTTTTTCATTGATGTCAACACTTGTCAACACTTTTCAACCTTATCAACACTTGGAGATCTTTAGTTTTGTTCACTGGCAAGTCAGTGACTTATGCACAGTCATCTGTATTTGGTTCACTAGCAGGTTATGTTGTTCACTGGTACTTGGAATGACTTGGAGACTACTTGGTTATGTCAAAGACATTATTCGATCACTTGGTTTTGGTGATTTGGTTATTGGTCTATTCGGGTTTGCACATTTGTTGTTACCAACAAATAGGTCTAGGTTATGCACCGACAAGCATATCTATTCCAGATCAACACAACACATTATGGAGATGATTTATTATTATTGTAAATGAATTGAGCTGATATCATGCACTGGATATAAATTTATTTGTAATTGATATTATTGTAATATCTTTTAGTGAGCCGACCTATTCAATTGGTCTTAGGCTATGGTATAAATGTAAGATCTCATTTGCGAGATTTATATGCGATAAGGAAATGGATTGTAATAAGGTATATGCAAAAATAAGAAGAGCTATATATGCAGACATCATTTGAAGATTGAAGGAAGGTTTTTGTGAAGGCAATCAGAGCTAAACTAGTACTGAATCGAGCATATGAAGATGTTATTTTATGCAGTACATTATCATTGGACTTAACCACCCAATTGTAGTTAGTGTGACTCCCATTTTGTGATTGAGCAGTGAGCTCTAGGCAGCTGGCCTTTCTGCATACGCAGACTCCATATTGTACACACATACTATCTGTAGTAGTATCATTTTATTGTGGGTAAGGCTTCCCACCATGGTTTTTCTCCTTATAGGGTTTCTACGTACAAATATTTGTGTTATGTGTTGTGGATATTAATGTCTTTTTGTTTCATGCATTAATCTTTACCGGTACTGCAATTAACTGATAAAACTGTATACTAATATAAAGTTAGGTTTATCGACATTAAGCATTAAGTTTTGGTTAAATTAATTTTGGTTGAATTTATTGGAGAACTGATTCACCCCCCCCTCTGAGTTTTCTTGGAATGATTCAATTAATTAAATAAATATTTAATTAATATTGAGTAATTGATTTGCCATGTGATATTTGGTGACTAAAGAATTAATTAATTGTGAGCTCAAGATAGATTTAATTGCCTTTGGTTAGGACCTTGGTGATGTTGTCAAGATTAGGGGCCCATGGTTTAAATGACCAATTTTAGGGTATTACATTTTCTCCTCTTTGAATTAATGTGCGAGCAATGCGTTGGTTCAAAGAATAGTTGATGTCTAGGAGATGCCAGTTCTTAACTTGATTGATCACGAACCAAATGAAGAGCGAGGTGTTTAGCTTGAATTGAAGCAATGAAGTTGAACAAAGTTGATTAAAGCGATACCAATCTCGAACTTGATTGAACTAGGAACGATAGAGAGAAAAGATACCAAAATTGAACTTGATTGATCAAGAATTGGATCTTACTGATCTAGAACTTGATTGAACTAGACACAGCGAGTGAAGATAAAATTGATCTTGAACTTGATGGATCAAGATATGATGAGCGAAGATAAATTGTCTAGCTTGATTTGATGCGATGAAACTGAACATCTTCTTAGATTGAGTGTGTGATTGAAGATACTCTCTAAACCCTTGATTGAGTTTAAATGAATAATCATCTTGATGAAAAATGATGAAATTGATTAACGTTAAGAGACTAATTCAGATGAAGACAATGTCAGCTTGATTTGAAGCGATAAAACTGATATACCCCTAGTGATTGATTTGATTTGGATGATCGAGTGATCTCAACTTGATGTGAAGAGATGAAGCTGAGATGCCCCTTAGCAATAAGAATTTGATTTTCTTTAGTTGAAAAATATTTTTGCTTGACTTTTGATGAAGATTTGAAAATTTTCTCGACTTTGAAGATGTAAGGTCATAAGGTCATGAGTATTCCCCCTCGAGAGTGAAATTGAAAGATAGCGAGGGTACATGATGATTAGGCAATTGTTTATCGATGATAATTATTTGAGCACAAATTGATTTAGAGGAATTTTTGAAAATTCAATGTTGATTGATGAGGAATTGAGCACAAAGTTGATATTTAGAATTGAATTGAGATTTAACGTTGATTGATGAGTGCAAATTGAAGTGAGAATGAGCATCTGATGAAAAAGTGCTAAGTGGTCCAAATTATGAAATTGACTAGGAAAATTATCTTGTATTTTTATTTCGATCCCAAAAATGGAATCAGAATGGGAAAATTATCTAAGGGTACAATTTTCATGTCCATTGGAGCAAGTTAAAAAATTAGGGTTTTGACTATATAAGGTGTAAAAGTGTCATTTTCAATTCATTTTAACCCTCCCAAGTTTGAAAATTCAAACAACCTTTCGTGAAGAAAATGGTGGTTCCCATCCAGAATCATCGATTCGAGTGCCAAAGATGACATAATCAACCTCAAAACTATGAGCCAGCGGTAAGTGATCAATCTTAAGCCTGTTAATCATTTCAATTTTGAATTTTGTTGTTGAATTTTTTAATTTTTGGCACATTGAAGTTGGGCTTTCTTGTTTTGTCATGCAAGACAAGATCCTGTCTCATATGACAAATTGATTAAGTTTGTTTTATCATTTAAGTCCACTAGTTTTGTCATACTGAAGCTACCCTTGTGCCATATGAGAACCTTCAAAATAGTCCATTTTGTCATCCTAGAGCTAATCTTGTGTCGTATCAGTGTCTTTTGTCGTACTAGGCCTATTCCTAAGTCATACGAGTTGCTGCCTCTACTATGTTATGTCGTTTGAAAAACATTGAGCATTTTATAAAGCTGTAAACTTGAAATTTTGATTTTGCAGTTGATGTGGCTAGATTTGCATGATGTTTTGCTTCTCTTATAGGCTAATTTGAAATGTTTCCTGATGGTCTATTGTTTGATTTTTTTGTAGGTTCAATTGCCCTATGTGTTATTCTGATGTGTATATCCACCGACCATGACATGAGTTTGTGAGTTATCTAATATTGACCAGACAAATATTGGTTTGTGCGGATTGACTCACCTTTTATAGTTGCCTGATATCTATGTGAATCATGATATGCTCACGATATTAGTTGAGAGGTTTCATTCAGAGCATAGCACATTCCATTTGCCTATTGGGGAGATGATGATCACTCTCAAGGACATATACAGGATTCTCCATATCCCTTTTGCTGGAGGGAAGGTTGATTACGATGCAACACATCTTCTTGGGTTAGTAGTTGTTAGACAGGTTTTTAGGGATCCTGATATTCTAACACGTTCTATTAGTTGGGACATTATGATGACCAGGTACAGTGAGGACTTTCCACTGGCTTGCATCATTGCAGGTTTTATCGGCTGCTTTTTGATACCAAACAAGGGACAACAAGGGTTTTTATGTCGATGCAGCAGGATATTGGACAAACTTATTGAGCACCCCTAGAGATTAGGATGGGGTTCATCTATTCTGGTACACATGTATCGCGAGATGCGTGAGATCGTCTACCAGGAGGGGAAGAGTATGGCTATAGGAGTTGATTTTATAGGTCTGGGTTTTGGAGCATCTCCTAGTTTGCAGGTCGATTGTCAATGAGGGTAGGGATCCTGGTCAGCCCATTATTTATAGATATTCAGATTATGTTACTCAACCCCATCTCGACAAGATAAATTATTGGAGATGACTACTGGACAACTTGATAGATGTGATATGGAGATCATATAGGGGTTTGAAGCCTTGGGATGATTGGAGAGTTGTATGCAAAGACCTCTTCATTACATGGACACTCATAGGCAGATCACAGATAGTTCTCAAGTAGTTTGTTGTTACTCAAGTGATGAGGCAGTATGGTAGACCTTAGGGGATCTTGTAGGAGTTTACTACATGTGCACATTATGCAGATGAGGAGAGGTAGGGATAGGGGCCTAAGATATCACATGCCTTAGGAATATAGGATCGCATTGGGTTACATCGACTCAGATGGGATTGCCTAGATGATATTGCAAATGCGGGGATATTGCCCTAGTATAGGGATTGGTTTTAGTAGCATCCATTCCTGAGATTTATAGATCCAACAGAGCAGGAACCTCACATAGAGGAGGTTGAGGATGATGCTCCCATGTAGGGATAGGGATAGGGACAGAGACAGGGATAAAGAGTCAAGGATCCAATGCAGACAGGTGGCAATCCTGGTGCTAGTAGCAGCAGGGTGCCAGCTGGTGGTAGGCAACAACAGAGAGGAGAGAGTGGATCCCTAGGGGTTGTTGGCATTAGACTAAGTGGAGCTAGGGTACCTAAGGGTGGAGATGAGGAGGAGTGAGTAGCTCTGAGATAGGTCAGGAAGAGGTAGGAGGAGCATGGTGGAGTCAGAGGTGGAGATGGAGGTAGAGATGAGATGGCTGACACAACATGGTTGGTGAGAGCATGCCTAGCGAGTTTACAGCCATAGCTGATAGTGGCATAGACACAGCTGGTGGAGTGAGACTGACAGCTAGTAGATCTTAGAGAAGAGAGAGATCATCAGGTCTCAGAGATGAGATTAGAGAGGAGGGTAGAGACAGACGCTTTGCAGCGGGAGGTATTTCATCAACTAGTCGGGCAGCCTATTATGTTGCGGCTTATAATGTAGCAGTTCCAGTAGTGCAATAGGTTGTACCTTATTCTCAGTATATGGCTTGATTTGAGGAATCTTGGGCATCTCATCAGGATCCAGGCTAGCAGGCTCCACCTCCTCCACCAAGCGATGAGGGAGAGGCCGAGAGCTAGATATTCTTTTTGTAGCTCTGAGATTTTTTGTAGCCCTTACGATTCTTTCTCTGATGGGAGTTTGTACATGTCAGTTGACAATATTTGTACCCTAAGATACTGATGATTATATATATATGAGATCTGATTAGAACTCATAGTACTTGTGTTGATCAATTATGAGATGTCTTCTATATGCTTTATTTTATATGTATGCATTTTTTAATTTATTTTTTCAGTATGGATGTATGTAAATGCAAATCAATATGAATGTTTGTTTTTGTTTCTTTTCATATGCAAATAAAGTGAATGAAAATGAGTAATGAGTAATTCAATTTTTTATATTTTCTTTTTTCCTATGCAATAAGATGAATGTGAATGAGTGATAATGAAATGTATGAATCTATATAAGATACTTATGTATGCAGCTAACATCTCAATACACAAATACTCGATCAAATAAATGATGAAAAAGTGACTGCTTAGCTAAGAAATGATGATGCATCCAACTCCTATTCATAAGATAAAGAGATTATTACCATACCGAAATCACTCTAAATTCACCAAATATAGAATGAAATGCAAAATAAGATGCAAAATGAGATGAAACCTAAACCTAGTCACTGGGTTTAAAATGCTTAAGTTTCATCATTGACCATAACAAACATAGCAGGCATATTAGTGTTCCTTTATTTTCATGTGCAATATTAATTATCTTGTTCGTAATGACCCTTTTTTCATTCATATCCTTGGACAGATTTCGTAGGGACCCAGATTACATGATAAAGAAATTCCCTCAAAATAGACAAAGAAATGATGGGAACCTCCTTATAGCATACAAATAAGAGGAGTCAAGGTATGTGTGGTGATTTCACCTTAATGTGAAGGCTATTATCATAGACACCCAACTTATTAGATGTTTCCAGATCATCGAAATCATTCTTACAAGAAGAAAACAAAGAAAATATTATTCCCCCAATCCTTGCTTCTCTTAGTCAAGATAGACTTCCTCGAGTTACTCAGAGGGATAATAATTGAAAACCAATATAAAAGACAACATACAAAGAAAAAATTTCATCCATAGCTCAAACTGTTTAGTGATTGTTTTCTGTTATGTTGTTTTTCTTGTGTACTCAGTGATAAAACTCTTCAAGAGTCAGGAGAGAGGTGGCTGACTCAGAATGGACGACCAGGTTTCACTGACGTAAAGAGGACTTGGTTGATATTGCTTAGGACACGTAAATTGCTCAGTCGATTACCCTAAGACTATGACATTAATCAATTTCAATCCATGAAGGTTCTAACAAACTAGAATGTCACAAAAGTGACTGAAATATATGTACAAGCGATAATAAAGATGCATGAAAGTGGGAAAGGCCAACATTGTGTTGGTAGATGGAGCATTGAGTACAAGAGGCACCTGTTTGCTAGGTTTTCACCTACTTGGCAAAGATTGTTTTTTTTACCAAGGTGCCTGTTTACCATGTTTTCACCAAGGCATTTTTTTCTTTCCCCCCCTTTTTTCTTCAGGACTTTTTGTGATTTTTATGATTTTTTTTTCAGGACTTTTTTAGCTGTACAGGTTGCTAGAGCAAAGAATGCTAAGTGAAGAATTTATTCAAATGGATGGTGTTAATTGGTTCATAGATCTATTTTCCTTCTGATGCTGAGAGTTGATAGGCACCTGAGCCAAATACTATAGTAATGATATAGGGACCGAGCCAGTTGGGTTCAAACTTCCCTTTATTATCTCAAAACTATTGATTTTTAGGATTTTCTCTCAAAACTAGGTCACCAACCTGAAATTATTGTTGTCAAACCTTCTTGTTATATCCTCTGGACATTCTCTTTTGATACACTCTAAGATTATCAAACTCCACTTGCCGACATTCATCCATCATTTCGAGTTCTTGCAATCTAGATATCCTATAGTCTTCATCAGTAACAAGACCTTGTAAAGAAACTCTTAGAGATGATATTTCTACTTCAATAGGTAATACTTCTTCAGACCCTTACACCAAAGAGAAAGGTGTAGCCCTAGTAGGTGTTCTGATACCTGTTCTGTAAGCCCATAATGCAGGATTGAGCTACAGATGCCAATCTTTGCCAGATTTCTTTACTGTACTGTGTAAGATAGTCAACAAGTTTTTGTTAGATGCTTGAGCTTGTCCATTTCCTTGAGGGTAATACATAGATGACCAGTGTTGTTTAATTTTGAATTTTTCACAAAGCTCGTCCAAATATTTATTATTGAATTGTCCTCCATTGTTAGTCACGATGGACGAAGGTATCCCATACCTACAAATGACATGGTTTAGAATGAACAGAGCTACTTTTTTACCAGTTGCTTTGATAGCGGAACCACTTATACCCACTTAGTGAAGTACTCAGTGGCAGTTATGATAAACTTGTGTTCGTTGGATGATGTAGGATATATCTGACCAATGAGATCAAAGGCCCATTGCTGAAAAGGACAATTTGTGATGAAGGGTATGAGATCCTTTGTTGGAGCATGTATGAGATTTCCATGTAGCTGACACTTCTCACAAGTTTTAGAAAACTTTATAGCACCCTTCTCCATGTCTGGCCAGTAGTAGCCAACCCTTAGTAGTTTTCGAGCTAAAGTAAGACCATTTGAATGTGATCCAAAAATACCTTCATGGACTTCCTATAATGCACGTTTCGAGTCTTCAATTTATAGACACCTAAGAAATGTACTGTCCAAACCTCACCTAAACAAATCATTAGAAATGATGACATACCATGAAGAATTTTGGGTTAGGTTCCTTATTCATTATGGGTAAGATTTTTTGGGATAATTTGGTCATGCAGATAAGAGTAAATGTGGTTATATCGAGATGAGTCATGTCCAATAATAGAATAGACTATCTAGGACTCAGGAGAATAATAGGTAGGGTAATGTAACTCTTCCACCAGGAATTCAAATAAAAAATTAGATTCTTGTAACTCAGGTATAGATGCCAAGGTGGCCATAGCATCTACTACTCTGTTTGTTGATTTGGGAATCTGTTGGAATATTACAAAAGTAAAATACTTCTTGAGATCATCAACCATTCTCTTATAAGGCATTAGTTTCTCATCTCAATTCTGATATGTATCATTGATTTGATTGATAATTAGTTGAGAATCTCCATAGATATGTAATTCAATAACCTTCCATTCGATAGCCAGCTTGATACCATTTACCAAAGCTTCATACTCTACAATATTGTTTGTGCAAGAGAAAATAATCTTGTAAGCCTTCGGGATCGAATATTTTTGAGTAATAAATAGTATTCCAGCACTGGAACCATTTTGGATGAAAGATCCATCAAAGAACATCTTCCAAGATTGTTGAGCAAGGTGCATTATTGATTCATCTAGAAATTCTATATGCAGCGATTGAGTGTCTTCAAGTGGAGCTTTAATGAGTTGATATGAAATTACCTATCCTTTGATGGATTTGTGTTCCACATATTCAATATCAAACTTTGTAAGTACAATGACCCATTTTTCCAATCTTCTAGTGAGTCTCACTTTATTGAGAAGATACTTGAGTGGATCAATCTTAGCTACTAGCTTGATGGAATGTGCCAAGATGTAGTGTCTCAATTTTTGTGATGCAAAGACTAATGACAAGCATACTTTTTCTATTATAGTGTATTTCATTTCATAAGACACCAATGTTTTGCTGATGTAAAATATAGCTCTCTCTTTTTTATTTTCATCCTATTGTGCCAGAAGTGCCCCCAATGATGAATCAGTGGCTGATATGTATAAGATCAATGGCTTTCCCTGAATTGGTGGCATTAGTATTGGTGGATTGGACAAGTACTCTTTGATCTGCTGAAGATGTTGTTCAAATTCTTGATCCCAGTTGTATATTACTCCTTTCCTCAATACTTTTGTGAAAGGTTGAGCTTTGTCTGCTAGCTGAGAAGTGAAGCATCTGATTGATTGAAGATGTCCCTGTAAACTTCTCATTTGACTGATGTTCTTTGGAGGCATAATTTCTATTATAGCTTGGAACTTCTTAGGATCAACCTTGATTCCCTTCTTTGAAATGATCTAGCCAAGTAGTTTACCAGATGTCACTCCGAATGCCCACTTTTTTGGATTTAGTCGGAGTTTGAATTTTTCTGTCCTATCTAGTATAGGGCCTAGCTTTTGAATGTGCATGGATCTCTTCATAGTCTTTACTAAAGTGTCATCAACATAATATTCCATATTCTTATGCATCATGTCATGAAAGATAGTAGTTACGGGTCTTTGGTAAGTTGCTCCTGCATTCTTGAGCCTGAATGGAATGACATTCTAGCAAAAGGTTCCCCATGCACAGGTGAAAGATGTCTTTTCTTGATTTCCAAGAGCTATTTTGATCTGATTATAACCAGAGAATCCATCTATTAGTGAGTACATCTCATACCCAGCAGTCATATCGACTATCATATCAATGTTTGTGAATGGAAATTCATCCTTCGAATAAGCTTTATTGAGATCTCTGAAGTCTATGCAAACCCTAATAGATTTGTCTACCTTTGATATAGGGACTATGTTTGAAATCCATTCCGCATAGTCTATAGATCTGATAAATCCATCTCTTAGAATTTTTTCTAGCTTAGCTTTGACTAGTAGTGCCACATGAGCGTGCATCTTACGGAGATTTTTCTTGACTAGTTTAACTCTTGGTGTAATAGAAAGATGGTGCATGATAAGATCAGGATCGAGGCCTGGCATATCAGAGTATGTCCATGCAAAATTGATCTTCTTTTCTGAATAGAGATGAGTGAAATATTGAAATTCTTCTGCTAACAATGATTGAGCTACAATAATGATGTGTGGTGTCTCTTGACTCCCAATGTTCACTACCTGAGTTGGCTCAATCAATATAGAAGATCTCTCTTGGAAGTGACTTGGAAGTATATCAAGTATCTCACCTTCAGGGACCTCAGAGAGGTTTTTACCTTTAGGAACGTCCTTTATTTTCTTTTTTTTAGATTCTAACACTGCCACAATGTGGTTTTTGCCATCAGATCTTTTATTTTTATTTTTCTAATTTTTGCGATTAAGATACTTGATATCCATTTTAATCATGTTTTCACTCTGTTCACTGGTAGAAGAGTACTTGGGTTCAACTTCATTTAGGTAATAGGCTAGTGTGTAGTAATTGGAAAAAGTAGGTACATTCATGGGTTGGTCTTGTAGGCTACAGTCAATTAATTCAGGATGTACCAAGGATAGAGTATGGATAGGTTCGAGGGAGTTCATGGTATTGTCATCACAACTACGAATCGAAAAGTTGAGTTCTAGAAGGATACCTTGCGCAAATGTCTCGAGACCAGGAAAAGTCAGAACATGATTATTAAAGTGCACATTAATATTTAGTTGACCTAATCCAATAGACCAACTTGTGGCATCATTCTCTACGCTAGGTTGGACTTCATATCAAGGTTCAACAGTAACAAGATCAGTAGACATATTCTTTCCATTTATATCAAAGGATTCAAAGTTTGATGCTGAGTAGATATTGTCATAAACAGGACTATTGTCAGAGTCCTTAGAGTCATTGGATGAAGTTTCCAAGTCTTCTTCAAGTGGTTGAGTGAATGTATGTATGGTATCAACACCAACATATTTAATGTTGCAAGTGCCTCCAAGATTTGGCTCATTTAGCATTTGTATCTTACACAGCTGTTGACATGATCTTGATGGTTTTGTGACTCCCTTTCATCTATTTCATTCATCTTCCTCTGGACTGATGAGCGGTTTTGCTTCTGTAGATTCCAATTCTTCTTATGTAATCCCATACCTGATTTGTTCTATCTTTTTAGAGGGGTATATAATAGATGAAAAACTTTTTGTTATTCTTCCTTCTTTCAACCCTTGTTCATAGTTTGCTTGTCTTTTTAGTTTGATTTCTTGTATCTCCTTTTCTATCTTTAAGCGCATCAACTCTTGAGTGTCATCTATGATATCACTGGACTCTTCTAGAGTTTCTGTATTGGATGTATCTTAGAGGTGGTCTGGACCCCATTTATACTCGTTTGAGTCAGTCTCTGAATCGTCTACTTGCTACCTACCAGTGTATGTGACTGGAACTTTCAGTGGTGCAAACAATTCTCTAATTCTTTCTACTTCGTCTCTTATATCCTCTAGGACTTCAACTCCTTGTATTGTTGTAGCTGACACCATCAAAACTTGAGTGCTGATTATTTCTTCTTTCTTGATTGTTGGTTCCACTTTTTATTTTACACACTCTGCTTGAGTTTGTTGAGTGTTTGTTTTCTATAATGTTGAAGGCGATATCCTTTTCTGCCACTTAGACTTAGAGACATGTTTTTGGTCTGATGTGTTTTTTGGATTGTACCCCTATTAGGATTCCCAAAGTTACTGAGAGGGGGGGTGAATCAGTATCTAACTGGTTTATAAACTTACTTGACTTAAAACATGAAAAGCATATTAAAACTGTGTACTGGTAAACCAGAAATAATGCAGTAAACAAGAATTAAAAAAACTACATTAGAAGCACACCATAACACATTGTTTTAATGAGGAAACCCGGTGTGCGAAAAACCTCGGTGGGATTTGTGACCCACAATATTCTCTTACTAGCCAATAAGGGAATATTACTCTTACAATAGGGGCTTACACATGCAGGAAGGCCAAGTTCCTAGAGCTCACTGCTCAATTACAAAAGAAGTCACATTGACTTACAAAATTGGATTATACTAATCCAATGTCTTATACTACTTTAGATTAGCATCTACTATGCTAGATTCAGTACCGGTTTAAGCTCTTCTACAACATAAACCCTTAACCAATATTTCGCATATTAGGTCTACTTATTTTCGCATCCTATATCACACACTTTTTATTACAAAATGATCTCATACATATATGAGTCATATTACAACTCACCATGTCGGCTTACAATGATTTTACAATTAATTACAAAATACATTTTAAACAAAATTCAAGTTGGCCAAGGTGTTGGTATCCTTCATTTCACTGCCGGTATTTTGTGTGTCAGTGTAGAGTCTATCTGTCGGTGCCAATGTCAGTATCATATGATTGAAAGGTTGCCATCAATGACAAAACCTTCCATCACCTACAATTTCTCATTGGAGTGTGCATTTGCCAACAATTTCCCCCTTTGGCAATGATGGCAACACTCATGAGAAAAATCAAAAGTGTCCAAAATGATATCCAAAAATAGTCTGCCAAAATTGTCATTCGAAAACTGTATGCTCAAAACTATATGCTCCCCTTGAGCAGATGAAGTCCCTTCCTTTTGACCATTTTTCTCATCCCACTACTCCCCCTTTGACATCAATGACAAAGGTTGTCATTCACTATCAGTGGAGTCCTGCTTGGATTCTTGTAACCCGTGGGTTACAATCTAAAAGATATTTGTCAAAACTAAATTTATGCCATTGGTGAATGTTTTGCTATCTTTTATTGCCTCTTATGTTCTTTGCACAGTACCGGTGAGTATGTGCATTTTCTCTTCCGGTGTCTTCAGTCTGAGAACTAGACCTTCAGATATTTCTTCTCTCAAGGAAATAAGATACTCTAGTCTTGGACTAAGTCTGCATTTCAAGTCCTTTCCCTTATCCTTTATTCCCTGTTTGTCATTTTCTAGTTTCTTGATTTTCTCTTCCTATTCTGCAATCTTCTTTTCTAACTCCAAAAATGAATCTGATGGTCCAATCAGATTGTCAGCAATATTATTTATCTTTTCTTGTGCTTTGTTGATCTCCTTGTCAAGATCCTCTTTAGGACATTCATTTTGCAAGTATCCATGTATAGTTTCTTGAAGTCATAGATTATTTCTCCAAGTTCCGGTAAAAGGGTGTCCATTTCTTCCTTGTTCTCCTTTACAATATCCTCAAATAATTTATCTTTTTCTTTTATCATCCTTTCCTTAAATGTATCCTCATTTATTTGATCAATAGTCAGTAAGCTACCAGTGATGAACTTAGACAATGTATCTAGTTGACCTAAAGAATCTTTATTCTCAACACTACACTTTGGTGCTATTAATTTAAGAATTGGTATTGTATCATCAATAGCCTTATAGGCTTGTGCATTGCATTCTGTGATCTTCTTTATTGAATCTAACAGGACCTCTGTTACATTAGCAGGTTTGAATTCTGCCATAGCTGTACAAGATGTTTGTCCAACAATATTTACAATAGCTATGCTACCGGCTATGGTTATTACCTTGCTTGATTCGACCTCTGGTAGGTCTATCTGTGTTTGCATTTCTACAAACAAAGGTTTATGATTTTCAGTTTGGGTTGGTGGCACTGTCTCTATCTGAACCTATGCTTCAACCTATATAGGTTTTGGTTTGTCTAACTGTGTCTCAGATGTAATCTCGGTCTGTACCTCTAAACGTTCCTTAGCCAGTTCTTCAGATGGTTTGTCTATTGTATCTACCAGTTTCTCTGTTGTATCCTCTGTTGGTTGCTCTGACTGTGTAGGTTTTTCTATGGTTGTCTCAATCTCTTTAGCAAGTGACTCAGTAGTCACATTTTTCTCCTAGTCCTCAGTGGTTTCTCTATCAACCACAACATTAACTTCCTGAGTGTCTACATTTACTGTATACAAAATTTCTGATTCAAGGTTTGTATCTTCTACTGGAGTCTCCGTACTCTCTATGGCCAGTTGATTTTTAGTAGTGTCTACCGATGGAGTATCTGAAAGAGGTGGGGGCATATTGTCATTTATTTTCAGGCTTGGTGGTCCACCTACCTTACCTTTTCCCTTATCTTTGTCTTGTTGATATACTTTGATAGTCTTAGGTCTAAGTAATTGTTCCTATTTTTCTTTCTCCACAAAGAAAATATCTCATGCATCAACAGTTTCCTTAGAAAATTCCTTTACTCTTCCTACCATTAATGCTACATGTCGGTGAGCAGTAGAAAACACTGTCTGGTTAGCCTCACTGATTAATTTGTCTATTTCATCAGGTGATTTAACTGGATGCATTGCCAGTAATTTTTCAATCTTAATCTTTTTATCCAGTTCAACAATGGCTAATCTTCTAGCTTCTAATCTCCTATACAAGTCATTTGGAATTTCATCAACAATTTCCATTAAGAATTTCTTGTATATATCTAAGTGTAAAATTACACTGTTCTCTATTCTTTCCTTATCATTAGCCGATAGTGTATTGTACATTTTATTGATGTTCTTCAGCTTACCATCCTCTGTGATCTCACTAAGAAGTTTGTCTAGAGGAGCAATAGTCTGTTTCACCTTCTTCTTCTTCGGAGTCATTTTCTTCGCCAGAGGCCTTACTTCCTGTTGCTTCTATCTTGTCCTTTTTGGTGTAGGAGAAGGTACTGGTGAGGGTTTTCTTTTCCTTTTAACCCTTTTAAATACAACTAGCATATCACTTTCAAAAGAAGTTCCAACTAGTGAAAGATGAGTTTTCGGTTGAGGTGCTTCCAACTCACTTTCTCTTATGTCAGTTTGTCTCAAAACATCTTCCTTGATTGCCTTTGCCTGTCGGGTTTCTTTACTTATAGTTGCTTCAACTTTCTTAACCCTTTTCCTTGATTGAATTGTGCTTTCAATTGTTTATGCACTACCAAATACTTTCTCTTTTGGTTCCTTAGGAGCTTCTAGAAGGGCTTTTGCATAAGTTTCTATGATGTTGTCATCCGTTTCATAGCCCATTTCAGTTACCCAGATGGTTCTAGGGATAACTGCCTCCATCCAAATTTCATCTTTCTTGATCACAAAACAGATTTCCTTTTGATACTTATCCACAATAGCTTGTGATAGTCTTACTCTAGTCTTCATTCGAGCCTTCAATGCTTGAAAATATTCATTTATGTTATTCTCCCTGTTCTCTCCCATATTGTTCAATAGATCTGATAGTTGTTTTCCTACTAGAATGTCAAAGCCAAACTCTCTAGCACCAATACTGGGTACTTGATTGGTTATGTACATCATCAAACAAACAAGTAAGTTTCTGAATTTGAATGTTCCTTTCTTATCTCCTTTAATCTTTTCCAAATTGTCTATCAGCTCATCTTTAAGCCATTCACATATATCTATTCTTGCATTATCATTGACCATATCATAGGCACTTTTGATACATAGGCTAGAAACTAAGTTTAACCTATTTGCATGTGTAGCCTTATAACCTAAGATCATACTAATAAATTTGACATTAATGTTTTTTACATTGTTTACCCTTAAAGACCTTTTATCAAATGCTGCACTAGTTAGGTTTGTCATGGTGTCATTTGATACCTTCTTTATTTTGTCTGGTCTATTACCGGTGGAGGGTAACCCTGTTACAACTTTTATTGCTTCTTTTGTGATTTTATGAATAGAGTCTAACCAAAAAAATTCACCATGTACTTTTCTTAACACAATCCTTATGATATCCTTGGGAAAATCCGGGATACTAAGAATTTTAGTGAAACCTAGGGTTTCCACTATTTTGTGTTCCATTTTCACATTTCCAGATTCATCACAAATCATAGTCTTATACATATTTTTAATCTCATCATTACCTCATTCATCAATATGACAATGTATATACATCCTAGGGTCTTCAACATATACTACTCCTTTAGGAATTTGAGAAAATGCACCTATGCTATCATCTTTCTTTGCAATTTTGGGAACCGGTTTGAAAATGGGTCTAGGGCGCTTAATAACCTCAACAACAGTAGGGTTTGTAATAAATTTAGGAGTGGATGAAGATGCCATAGCTATAAATACCTCAATCTGCCTTAGGGATGAATGATTTGATGGATTGCTTCACTTCTTTGCTTAATTCACCTTCACTCAGGAATTTTTGCGCTCTCGAGGATATGAATGCTTGGAGAATGAAAAAGGAACCAAAACACTTGCTTTATAATGTTATTTTTGCCAACTACCACATTTAATGCTCATTGGTTAAGTCACAACTTAAGTCATCTACTGATATAGAAGCAATTTCAACTTCTCACCATCAACTGAGGGAATAATAGCAAGTTTTTCATTTTTTTGCTAAACCCCCAAAGGATTTTTCTTCAGTTAGATGAAGAGTCTCCTATTGGTGGAGTGTTACTCTGTTCTACTGGTGGAGGAGTATTCCCATCAACATTTAGATCTAACTTTCTAATCCATTATTTTGAGAATTCTTGTTTTGCCTCTTCAACCTTTTCTTTACCTTTCAAACTAGGACCTTTGTTATTTGCCAGTGATGCCTTACTTCTACAAAATTTTGTAATATGTCCAATTTTGTTACACGCATAACAAGTCACATTGTTCTTCTGAATAGCTTTCCCATATCCTATGCCAGTATGTGTTCTACATTGATTAGATAAGTGTCCAAATCTTCCACAAACATAACATCTTACATTCATTCTACAGTTTTCTGAATTATGACCAACCTTGTTGGATTTAGAACATTGACTGGTGGGTGTATTAGTGTTCTGATGATTTCTAGATCTACACTGATTTTCTCTATGACCATACTTGTTACAGTTAAAGAATTTACCATTAAATTTGTAAGCAGTAGGTTGTCTTACCAGTTTGTTATGATCATGTTTGTTTGCAGTACCAAAGCTTTCACCAACTTCAAAGCCAAGGCCATTTGTATCACCATTAGGTTTCTGTTTCTTCAGCATGTCACCAAGTTCTTCAGAACTTTTCTTGAATTTCTCCTTTTGTTGATTTGCAACTATCAGTTCATTCTCCAAGATTCCTTTCTATCTCATGAGTTTAGTTCTGTCATTTTGTGTGTTCATAAGATCTGTCTTCAACATATCATTTTCATGAATGAGCCTCGTGTTTTCATTTCCAGCTTCATTTAGTCTTTTAACCAAGTCTTCTTCATTCTTCTTTCTATCTTCAATTTCTTTATAGAATCTCATAGTCATATCTTGCATCTCATTCTTTGTTGTAATGATTTCTTGTCTTAGCTTGTTTACCAGATCATTAAGAGTTTCCTTTTCATTTTCCTCATTTTCCATCTTTTCACAAAGTTCTCTCCTCTTGTTCCTTGCAATAGTAAAATTCTCTTGAAGTGCTTGAATAATATCCTGAGCAGCCTTTAGATCATCTTCAAGTTTGATATTTTTCACCTTTTCTGCATCATAGTCTATAAGAGTTGTTCCCAATTGCTCTCTCAAGTTTTGCATCTCTACCGGTGACAATATCTTCCTCAAGTTGTTAGGCTTCTGAAAATAGAAGACCAGGCTCTGATACCAATTGTTAGGATTCCCAAAGATACTAGGGGGGGGGGGGGGGGGGGGATATCAATATCTAACTAGTTTATAAACTTACTTAACTTAAAACATGAAAATCATATTAAAACTGTGTACTAGTAAACCAGAAATAATGCAGTAAACGAGAATAACAACAACTACATGAGAAGCACACCATAACACAATATTTTAACAAGGAAACCCGGTGTGGGAAAAACCTCGGTGGGATTTGTGACCCACAATATTCGCTTACTTTCCAATAAGGGAATATTGCTCTTACAATAGGGGCCTACACATGCAGGAAGGCCAAGTGCCTAGAGCTCACTGCTCAATTACAAGAGAAGTTACACTAACTTACAAAATTGGATTATACTAATCCAATGTCTTGTACTACTTCAGTTTAGCATCTGCTATGCTAGATTCAGTATCAATTTAAGTTCTTCTACAACATAAACCCTTAACCAATATTTCGCATATTAGGTCTTCTTATTTTCACATCCTATATCACACACTTTCTATTACAAAATGATCTCATACATATATGAGTCATATTACAACTCGCAATGTTGGCTTACAATGATTTTACAATTAATTACAAAATACATTTTAAACAAAATTGAAGTCGGCCAAGGTGCCGGTATCCTTCCTTTAACTGTCGGTGTTCTGTGTGCTGGTGTAGAGGCTGTCTGTCAGTGCCAGTGCTGGTGTTGGTGTCGGTATCATATGATTGCAAGGTTTCCATCACTGACAAAACCTTCAATCACCTACAATTTCTCCTTGGAGTGTGGATTTGCCAGCAACCCTAGTCCAGCCTTATCATTTGTTGATTTTGTTTGTAGCTGAATCGGTTCAATAATACCCTCTTGATGTTTCCTAGGGGACCAGTACTTCAATATCACATGCGTTGAATCATTTTGTAGCCTAGACCATATTGTGTTAAGGAAATCTCACAATGTCGTACTTCTTTGTTTTCACTATCTTCCTTATGAAGCCATTTTAGAATAGCATCCTCTTCTATTTCATCTTCTAGGGAAGTAGATTTTGTACAAAAAGACCATCATATATGATATTCAGAGTTGAAGTCTGTGTTTTCATAGCCTCTGATGGTTTGCCCAATTGTTTTGGCGATGGAGGAAGAGAGACTAATGAAAGTACTGGTTCTATCTTGTATCCATCCATGCTAGTATTGGTAATTTTCAATTTCTTTTCCAAGTCTTTCATCAAGGCTTTTCAACTTTCATTTGTAGAGGCTACTCTATTATGAGGCACAAAGGTATCAACACCTTTTGTCATTGCATTAGAGGGGACATTTGTATCAGTAGGAATACTGACCTCAACTCCGTTATAAGGAAATTTTAAGCATTGATGGTATGTAGATGGAACTACCTTCATTTCATGAATCCATGGCCTGCCCAGTAAGATATTGTATAATAGAGGAAGATCAAGTACCTGGAAAATGACATCTCTTTCTATAGGTCCCACCCTGATTGGTAATGATACCAGACCTTTAGTTGTCCTTTCCTCTTCATCATAGGCTTTAATTGTTATTTTATTGACCAGATCAATGACATTTTTAGAAAATCCTAGTTGTGTAAGAAGACTGTAAGTACAAATATTCAACCCCGCGCCTCCAACTATCAAAACACATTTGACTCTGTGTTTATGGATCATGGATTCAATGTGCAATGGCTGGTTATGTGGATGATTTAGGGAGTTGTCATCTTCTTCAGAGAAGGTCAAATAGTGAGGTGAAGTTAGATGACCCACCATAGACTGAAACCAATCGATATCTAAATCTTTTGGAACATTAGTGGTGAGCAAGCTGTTGTCCAAGATTTCTTTGTGAGCAGAAGAGACTTTTAGTAATTTAAAGATGGAAATTTGAGCATTTGTCTTTTTGAACTGTTCAACAACGCTATATCCAGAGGATGATGATGAATTTATCCTTTTAAATTTATCAAATGTTGATTCTTTTTTTGGTTTGATGAGGTTGGTAGGTTTGATGTTGTTGGAATAGAATTTGAAGAGCTAGCTCCTTGGCAAGTTACTTTCTTTGGAGAATGGGTCATAGCCTTTGCATATCATGATTCATTTTGTTTATTTTGGATTATGATCACATTGCAATATTTAAATTGGGAAGGCTCAATCATGTTGATGATGTTGTCATTGCTGGTATAAATATAGTTTACTTTGGCACCTCCTTTGGTCTTTGAGGAATCACCTTGTTCATAAATAGGTAAGGGGTCCTTAAAATATTTATGATTAGCATTTTTCAGGTGATTCTCGACAACAATTTTACCAGCATCTATGAGATCTTGAATCTCATGCTTGAGCTTCATGCAGTTGTTTGTGTTATGGCCTTTATTTCGATGATA
This sequence comes from Cryptomeria japonica, assembly GCF_030272615.1. Taxonomy (NCBI): domain Eukaryota; kingdom Viridiplantae; phylum Streptophyta; class Pinopsida; order Cupressales; family Cupressaceae; genus Cryptomeria; species Cryptomeria japonica. The sequence goes on along the minus strand of NC_081405.1, from coordinate 586,957,698 downwards.
GTCATAGTATTCATTTTCTCTCCACCATTTTGGTTTGACTTCTGGATCATATTGTAGACACCTAAAAATTGTCCAGTCTAATTAAATAAATATTTTATTTATTTAATTATCTAAGCTTAATTCTTCTATTAATTAAATAAATCTTTATTTATTTAATTAATTCATTTATCCTCTTCTAGCCTTATTTCTCATTTAAATAAATACATTTATTTATTTAAATTATCCTTTTCCTAAATTAAATAAATATTTTTATTTATTTAATTATCCCACTTCTTCTATTAATTAAATAAATCTTTATTTATTTAATTAATTCATTATTCTTTTCTACCCATGACACATGTCATTCATCTCTTAATTCATACACTACCTACCCCTTTCATTATTTTATTATTTCTTTTACCTACCCTCTAATCATAGCCGACCTCCTTTTACACCTCTCAATCTTATCCCTCCATTTCATATAGTGTCTTCTATATAAGGAGATGCTTCCTTCATTATCAACCCTAATCAATCATCCTAATCAATCATTCTAACTACTTGATCAATTGACTACACTACGATTTTGAGCATATGCAATCCTACTTGCAACCACATTCCGTTCTTTGTTGAGCTCTTGTGCACATAAAATCTGAGAGCAAATACATCAAACAAGATCAATGGAGATAGGAAGAATGGAGATCCAAACCCTATTGGACATGTGATGGTATAATCTTTGTGATTTCATTTGGTTTGCATTGTCTTAGCTAATCTTCATATGTTATGGTGGATCTTTGTTGTTGTTAGGCTAGGGTTTTGTGGTTGAATTCATTTAGCCTTTCAATATCATAATTATTTTTATCCATTTTCACCATATACACATATGACCTAAAATCATTTGGTAATGTTATCAGGTTGTTTGCCAATAGAGTTTTGAAAGCGGATTCATATGATTCTTCTAGAGGAGTGAATTCATATGGTTATTTTTATCCATTTTCACCATATACATTTTGGCACGCCCCATGGGACATGGATTTTTGTTAGATCTGTATTTTTTGCAGATTTTTCTAACACTATATTGTTGTTTTGTAAAACAATTTGGAGAATAATCTTGTGCAGCTAGGGTTTTGGACACAAAATCAAGATCTTGGAGAGATTCAATCATATCTCACAAAAGGTTAAGAAATTTTGCACCAAATCTTTTTTGCAGGTTGAAGAAAGTATCAGGAGCTCTCAATCCAAAATTCAGAATTTTTGGAGCACATTTTCATTTTCTATGATTTTTTTATGATTTTTCATAAAAAATTAATTTTGAGAGCAAATGAGAGAATTTTTTAGATTTTCTTACATTTTTGGAAATCTCTCATAATTATACATAGGATCTGTTCTTTTTGATTTTAATTTTGATGTAAAATATTTCCCTAAAAATTAGATCTTTAAAAATTAGGGTTTTTCCTTATTTTGATAAAATCTCACAAACGGCTTTGAATTTTGACATCAAATTTTTTGTACAAGTCAAGAAAAATATCTGAAAAATTTAGTAAAATGGTTAGCATTTTTTGATCAATTTTGCATTTTATATGAATTTTTTATGATTTTTAATAAAAAATTAATTTTGAGAGCAAATTAGCAAATTTTTTGAATTTTCTTACATTTTTGGAAATCTCCCATAATTATACATAGGATCTATTGTTTGTGATTTTAAATTTGATGCAAAATCATTCTTCAAAAATCAGATCTTTGAAAATTAGGGTTTTGCATTATTTTACTCATATCTCACAAACTGCTTGGATTTGTTGTAGAAATTTTTTTATGCAAGTTTGGAAGACCATCGGGACTCTCTAGTAAAAATTTCATATTTTTTGGATCTTTTTTACATTTTATATGAATTTTTTATGATTTTTCATAAAAAATTAATTTTTGGAGCAAATTAGCAAATTTTTTGGATTTTCTTACATTTCTAGAAATCTCTTGAAATTTTATAGGTGGTGTTTTTTTATGATGAATCAGGTCTTTGAATTGGTCAACAAAATGCATTGTTGAAGGCCCCTATTTCACAAAGTCTTTTGGAACTAAAATTTACCTAATTTGTGTGCTTGCAAGAAGGGGTGATCATTTGAAACAATCCAAACTACTAATAAATCTTTGTTGCAGGTCCTTGGCAAGGGTTTTTGGATTTTTATTGTGTGCCTTGTTTTCATAGACTAGCAAACACTTCAATTGGTGCACTAAAATTGAATCATTGTCTTTTGTGTCTTGAGCAATGGGCTCTTTTTGTTTAATCTTTAAAGGGCCTGTCTTCCCATGTGGTCATTAGGACTACTAGTGAGAAGAGAATGACCCAAGTGGTAGCGAGGAAAATCTACCTCTTCCAAACTACTATAAACAATTGTATTCATGGTGAAAACTATGGATAACATGTGCTGATTAGTTCATACCGACACTATGTCTCCCCATAAACCCGTTTGATCAAATTTATTTGATCAATTATAGGGCGTAACCCCTACCTGCTGGGAGCCTTCTGTATTTACAGAGCTGAAAGTGCCCCATGTATGGCCACACAAGCAGATGCCCTTACTAGCACCTTTTTGTTTTAGAAGCCAAAATCCTTCTAGTTGTTGAGGCAGGAGGTCGGACCTCTGGTAGCGGCCCACACACATATGGTTCTTAGTAGAGATACAAAGTTCACCACAGGGATTTTTTGTGGGGACTGATGCTTGGCTGACCTAAGAAGTGAGTGCCAAGGGTGGAGCCAGTGAGGTCAAGCATCTAAGTATCCGCTTTGAATAGCGTAGCCTCGAGGGTAAAACCTCATGTGGGATCAACAACTATTGTCTTGGCCAGCCATAAGAATTGTGTTTGACTTATATTAAACATTCAAACATTCAAGACCAAACAACAAAACATTGTCTCTTCTGTGTCTTCAAGTGTATGCAAAACATTTTTACATCAAACAATACACTTTTTATTGGAGTCATTTTGGAGTCTAGACACTTGCAGACATTGGGTCTTCATCAACATCATGTCCTCTTGTCATGAAAAACAGTCAAACAGTCAGATTTGGTCACAACAAAAATGACTTCACAGATTGGAAAAGATTGCACAAATTTTGCAGAAACGCGTCTATGTCTGACATAATAGCGTCTGTGTCCCCAGAATAAACATTACACTTTGCAAAAAATCTCAAAAGCACATCTGTGTTGAACAGAGCCACGTATGTGTCAGAAAACCGCATCTATGAAGTATACAGGCGCGTCTGTGTTCAGAATTGAAAAACTGTTACAGTCCAGCAAACAACCACAGTTGATTTCGAAATTCTTGAGCTTCCTAGGTCATTTCTCCAGGGTTTCATTTAGTAGTCAACATGTCCTTGGGTCTCACAAAGTCCATCATTGCTTTACATCTCTCATTACATTCACATTTGTCTAAACTTGAGTCAAAAGGTCACTTGCTTGTCCTCATCATACTTTGTCAACTTACCTCATCAAGAGAAACTATCCTCTCTTTGGAAGTCACACCTACTCTACTACATACATACTTGGTCTTACATTTTGGACATTGCAAGTAAACCTCAGATTCATTTACATTCCATCCAACTCTTGGTCTTCCATACTCTTTTCCGTTTTCATCTAGTCTCACACATCTTGGTCAATACCTAGTTCATGGTTGAAACCCGTCTTCAAAAATCTAGGAGAGAAACTAAAGAGGCTCAAGAGTCTGCAAACATGAGTTCTTATGAGTATGACAATGATATATTTTTCAATTCTGATCATACTATATTACCTAACATGGATTCTTATAGAAACATTCCAAATGTTGAGAACATGGACACTACAAACAACAATGATACACACAATGACAATATGGACAACTTTTCTGTACATTCAATAGAAGTGGAAGACACCATTATGGATCCCCATTTCAACATATTGGTTGATGAAATAATGAGGAGGGATAGACAATATTTCTTACAAATGATGGCACAAAGTGGAGCCAAGATACCTCATGATTTTGACATGTCTGAAATAAGGGAAAATCGACCTTTGCAAAAAACTCACTCCAACATGGATCAAAGGAGACCTAATAGTGGAAGCAATAGAGGACCACATATGGTGCATGAATCACCATCGTCTTTGTTTCAAAAACTAGAGGTCCCATACACACATGGTCAAGCATATGATACTCACCTTCGCAGACCATTATGGAAGTCTTATGCAGAAAAATATGCTCAATCACATACCAATGCTAAGAATCAACCACCAAAGAAATTGGATATTCAAAGGCATGCTCAAAATTTGGACACAAGAAAACCCCGTGTCAAATTTGGGGGCAACACATTAGAACATGACATGCCGGTAGAGTATGGTATACATGGACAAAATAGATAGTTTGTTCCTCAACATGAATCTATACCAAGTGGTCCATATATGTAGCATCACTATAGACCTCCTTCATATGAACATGTGTATGATCAATATCATCCATATATGCAACATGCTCCTCCTCCAATTGGTGCCTCAAGCATAGGGTATGGTCCAAGAAGTCGATCTCCACCTAAGAAAAATTTGGAGCAACAAATCAGGGATTTACAAAAGAAAATGGAGGACATAAATACACCAAAGCCAACATACACAATGAGAGACATATGTCCTTATCCATTTGACAAGAGCATTCCAATGCCTCCTTTCCCTACATACTTTGTGACACCTAAGTTTGATAAGTATAGAGGAAAAGGGGATCCTAAGGCACACATAAGACAATTTTTCATAGCCTGCATTGAGGTAGCTTCAGAAGAGACATATTTGATGAGATTATTCCCACAAAGCCTAGGTGATCAAGCTATGGAATGGTTCTCCCAACTTCCACCTGGTATTAAGTCATGGGGTGACTTAGCAGAGGCATTTATTCAACATTTCTCCTACAATATAGAGATAGACATATCAGTCACTACTTTGTGCAACACCAAGCAAAAAGAGGGAGAGTCTTTTGCATCATTTTTACAAAGATGGAGGAATCTAGCCAGCAAATGCTCTTGTGAAATTCCACAAAAACAAATGGTAGAAATGTTCACCCAGAATGTTAACAAAGACATTGGCTATGATCTAAGGAAAGCTTGTTTGTCCACCTTGAAGGATGTCATTGAAAAAGGCTTAGCAACAGAGAAGGTCCTAATTGAACAAGGAGTTATTAAGATATTCAAGGAAAAGACAAGCCAAGATTTTGGAATAAAAACAAGAACACAATCAATGATGGTGTTGTTGATGCCAATACAGTGCAACCCAAATTCATTTTTTCTGGATCAAATCAGGTGAATACTCAAACAACTTCTAAATCATGAAGGAAGTACACTCCATTGGGAGAACCACTTGAGTCAGTTTTGAAAAAGCTAGTGGCAAACAAAATAATAACAATTCTAGATTTTCCTCCATATGAACCAAAGGTTAAACCAAATTGGTGGATTGATGATGAATATTGTGAATTTCATAAGAGCAAGGGTCATAAGATAGGAAATTGCCATCGACTGAAGAACATCATACAAGATCTCATTGATAGGGGTGACATTGAGATTGAAGGGTACTCATCCAATCAAGAACATGAGATGTTTAAGGAACCATTCCCAAAACATGACAAAGGAAAAGATAAAGTCACAGATGATCAAACCAACTATACCAAAGCATCCTACAACTATGATTCAACTATCAATCACATCTTGATGGACAATTACGTCTCTACCATTATCATCAAGGACAAAAACCCTGAGAATTCTACCTGGAGACCCAAGATTGTCCTAAAAGGTGTTGGATCTTCTTCTGAACCTACCTCTGAATGTCATGTTACGACTTGTCAAGGTAAAATCACTTTGCAAGGTGCTCTAGCCAAGAACACCACTTCCTCATCAACCAAACGTGAGTATGACCTTGTAGAACAATTAGGGAATACACCCACACTCATCTCCATTCTTGAGCTCCTATGCATATCCCCTGCACATAAATCCATTCTTGACAAAATCTTGAGAGAAACTCCTGTCCCTACTGATCTGAACGTGGACCAATTTCAAGCCATGGTGGGATACCTTTCTGTTCCACACTCCCTTACATTCATAGAAGTCAATGACGCCTCCGTAAGTTAGCCACATAATGCACCATTACACATTGAAGCCTTCATACACAAACATAGAATCAAATGAGTCCTGATAGATGGAGGAGTAGGTCTAAACATTTGTACATTGAGCACTATTAAACAATTGGGATATTCTGATGAAGCTGTGAATTCTACAAACAAAATTACCATCAAGGCATATGATGATGAAGAGCGTTCATCCAAAGGCACAGTTGCCTTGCCTCTCAGAGTTGGGCCAGTAATGAAGGATGTGGTTTGTCAAGTCCTAGAGCTTGATCTCACATACAACATATTACTAGGATGTCCTTGGATTCATGAAATGAGGGCGGTCCCATCTACATATCATCGGTGTATCAAGTTTCCACACAATGGAGTTGAAGTGACCATCAAAGCGGATCTAAATCCATTCATATATTGCAACAATCTACAACCTCGATCAGAAATAACAATCCCAGTCAATCGAGAGGCTATTCCTTCTTCAGCATATGTGGATCCAGAATCCTTGAAAGCTTTTACATCAAAGCAATCAGAGCTCAAACAAAAATTCAAGTTTAAAGACCTAGGATGTGGTGAGTATATCTTTCATGTTGATCAACTCCCACTATCTCCTAAGATATTTAGTCGACAAGAACAATCTATAAACAATTTACAAGGAATTGGGTGTCAACCACCTAGTGTTGTGGCTATTGAATCTGAATGCAAATCTCCTCTAGTGGTGCAAGCATCTCTTAATATCAATACTCCTAAGAATGGTTCCAACGAAGAATCTATTGAGCATATTTCTAGCCCTCTTGAGAATTCACATAGCTTTACCATATCATCCACTCATTCCATTTCCACTCCACTTCCAGACTTGGATTAGCAAGAATCACAAAAGCCCTTAGTCATCGAGGATCACAAATCAAGCTATGAAAAGAAAAATCTACGAGTCAAAAATAAAGAAAAATCATTCAGTCCAAATCAAAATCAAAAGCTATTGGACTCTGCAAAAATCAAAGTCAAGGACAAAAATAATATGAAGAAAAAAGAGCAAGAGTTGATCTCCCCTAATATCAAAATAACTGGGGGCAAAAGTTCTAAAATTTCAAATCAAAAAGCATACTTGTTGATCCTAAGTCTTCATCATGTCATGATACTTTCACTTCTTTTCACAATCATAAGCCTTCATCACTCATTCACTTGTTCTACACATCCTTTCCCTTCTGGTGATACATCATGGACCTTTAATGGAGCTTCCTTGAGGGACTTTGTTATCAAGGATTCCCAAACTTCTTTAGGTGACACGCATACGGGCTTGTGTAGTCCACACGCTAGTAATTCTATCTCAATTCCTTCATCAAGGAAGATAGTCACTTGAGCTACATATCATTCAGTCAAGGAACAATGCAGCTACAATCATAAAGTCAAGCCTCACACATTTGAGGGAGGGGACTTAGTTCTCAAAGAAAATCCCAAAAATCAGCAAGATAGAGAGAAGAAGGGCAAGTTCGAACCAAATTGGCTTGGTCCTTACATCATTACAACAGCATATGGATCTGGGGCATATCAACTCTCAACTACAGAAGGTGAACCTTTGGAGGATTCTATCAACAACATGCACCTTCACAGGTTTTACACATAACTCTTCAGAGTATCCTAATTCAAAAAATACAAAAAAAATTATAAAACAAAAAAATCGTTACTTGGTGAAAACCTAGAAAACAGGCGCCTTGTGACACAAAAAATATTGAAAAATCAAAAAAGTAAAGAGAAAACATTTCGTCCAATGGTGAAAACCACTTCGGTGGCGCCCTGGGCAAGTACCATGGTGAAAAGTAGGTCACTAGCGCCATGTGTAGAGACATTGCTCCTCCCTTCTTTAGGATTCCATTTCATCCTTCACTTTGCACACACTCATGACTAATTCATCCATAATAAACTTACCCATTCCCATCATGGCTTGTTATTGATCTACCCAAGATTGGTTAGCCATTCATAATAAACCTCCCTTTTCACCTCCCTTTCCATCCATAATAAATCAGATCCTATCTATGGCTAAGGCAAATCCTACGTCTAGTGATGGGTGTGGAACTGAGAACATCACATGTTTCGAGGAGTACAATTTCTTCTAGCTTCCTTCAGTCTATCCGCACACAATCTGCAATAAAGCAACATCTACATCACCAATCTGCAATAAGGTATCAGTTTCATGGATTCAGTCAATTTCAGATGAGACACAACAGCAACAATGGGCTTCAAAAAAATCAAATCTTTCAACAGACTCAGACAACATATGGTTCAGTGCTATCTATCCATTTTGTGAAAGTAAACATTGCGACCACAATCAAATAAGACTTACACAAGTGACAAGAGACACTAAACTTGAGGACTACAGTGGATGTTGGTGTCGAGTCTTGGTTTTCTTTTGATTTCATCTTCTTTGGTGACATGTCTTTTAGCTTTTCCGGGATGTCTCTGACTAGAGATTCTATCTCCAGGATGTCTTTGACTAGAAAGGCGAGGATGGGGTATCATCACCTATTTGTATTTGCTTTCTGTGGGTTGTCTCTTAGTAATGCTTTGACTTGTCCAAGGATATGAGGACACTGAGAGTCAAGTATGAACTGGGGCATTCCTTGTTTGTGACTATCTTATCTCCATGCAAATAGGTACAATGACTTTCTAGGTCGAACATATGCCTCGATTGTCATAACCTACTTGCCATAATAAAGCTCAATGATGATAACACACAAGAAGCTCTTTCACTTTCATATCTTCTGTCTTTCATCCCCCTTTCTTGATTGACGTCCATTGTCCTTTTCGAGTCCGCGTAGCCTGCTATCACATGACTGAGTATAATGACATGCCAAAAACATTTGCATTTCATGTAGTTTCACCTACATTATCACATGTTAGCATTCCATACATACATATAGATATCACAACTGCATCACATTCTGCACACAACACCTATTAGCATAATTTACATTTGCATTATCATATTCTTCTGCATTACATACATTCACATTTGCATCATGCATACACATATAAAACATAAAAGAAAAAAAAAATAATATATTGCATTGCATCATATACATATTTGCATCCATATCATAAGCATCACATAAGAACATCTCATCACATAGATACGTATGCATATAGTTGCCGCAAAGATGAATCATCTCATATATATATATATATATATAAAGTGTCATGATACAATGATGTCAAAATCATATGGCTACAATCACCCGAAGGTGTCTACATCATCATACAAAAATGGTACAAAACTGATACAGAGGAACCCACTGATAACTCCTGCCAACACTGTTGGTAGTGCTAATCCTATCCATGTCATGGTATCCCATGCCACATGCCCTACCCTCATCTCCAATCTCGGATCCTGGAACACTCATCTTAGTGCATCCCTATCTCTATCTTGATCGTATGGAATCAGCTCCCCATCGATCGGTATCTGTAGAATCCTGTATACATCCTCCAGGGTGACTATCATCTCCCCCATCGGCAAATGAAATGTGCAAGTCTCGAAGTACCACCTCTCCGCTAGTGCAGTCAGCAGTCCCATGTTCGCCCGAAACTCAGGCACATACAAAATAAATCACAATCCCATAACCTCAATGGCAGCCCTGTCCTCGAATATCAGCTTAGGTCGCAACCTCTGAGTCAATGAGAATCTCTCTCATGACTCCAACATAGGCAAATACTCCTGCAGTCAAGCAAATCAATCATGTCAGTCATCATGGCATTCACTATTCATCACAAAATGTTACTTTTTATCCAAATGCATATTGCTATCTACTCTAGTGACACTCACTGTTCATCACAAAGTGTTGCTATTTATCTGAGTAGTACTCGTTGTTCATCCTAAAGTACTATGTGTGTGGCACTCACTGTTCATCACAACTTGTTGCTCACATTTGCACTCACTATTCATCACAAAGTGCTGCTCGTATTTTAGTACTCCCTATTCATCACAAAGTACTATATCTTGGTACTCACTGTTCATCACAAAGTGCCTTGATCTATCTTATCCTAGGGCCTATGCTTGAGTGAATCCTCTTGAGTATTTTCCTAATTGGGAATGTATGTTCTATCATAGAATTGTCAATCCTAGCCCTATTTGCTATCCTAGTCTTCCCTAGAGGACCTGCTTGAGTGTATCCTCTCAGCAGCTTATCCAATCGACAATGTATATTCATCACAAAACTGTCAATTTGGCCTTGAAGACATATTTCCCTATCTACCATGCATTAATGACAACAATAAATGCATCAAAGTGCAAGGAGGTTTTGTGGTACTTACTGGCTCTCCTGCCTCTGCTGGCCTCTGAAATCGGAAAATGCAATCGAATCTATGAGCCATGGCCATCGCTGCTGACTGCTACTGCTCTATTTTCACTCTGCACTCTGCTCTCGTGGATGTGTAGATGACAATGAGGATGTATTTTCCCCCGTGGTCTATCTTATAGACTACCCTAGCCCTAGCCCTCGTCTCTCGAGTCAGTCTTCTTTATCTCGTGACTTTGTCACTTTATCCAGTCAGTCCATTCTAGCCTCTCTTTCTTATCGAGAGATTGTCTGCAATCTTTTCAGACATTTTCATCCAATCTCTAATCATAGCCGACCTCCTTTTACACCTCTCAATCTTATCCCTCCATTTCATATAGTGTCTTCTATATAAGGAGATGCTTCCTTCATTATCAACCCTAATCAATCATCCTAATCAATCATTCTAACTACTTGATCAATTGACTACACTACGCTTTTGAGCATATGCAATCCTACTTGCAACCACATTCCGTTCTTTGTTGAGCTCTTGTGCACATAAAATCTGAGAGCAAATACATCAAACAAGATCAATGGAGATAGGAAGAATGGAGATCCAAACCCTATTGGACATGTGATGGTATAATCTCTGTGATCTCATTTGATTTGCATTGTCTTAGGTAATCTTCATATGTTATGGTAGATCTTTGTTGTTGTTAGGCTAGGGTTTTGTGGTTGAATTCATTTAGCCTTTCAATATCATTATTATTTTTATCCATTTTCACCATATACACATATGACCTAGAATCATTTGGTAATGTTATCAGGTTGTTTGCCAATAGGGTTTTGAAAGCGGATTCATATGATTCTTCTAGAGGAGTGAATTCACGTCTAGGTTTCGAAAGCCAAGGTTTCTCTTTTAACCACTCTTTTTCTTTCTTTAGAGGATTTTTTGTTGCAGTTTCAGCTGCTTTGAGTGCTTGTGTGCCACTAGCCAAGTTGAATATCATGGGCTTTGAGTTGGTTTTAACAGTGTCTACTACTCCGTCATTAACAACGTTCTTATTGTTGTCTTTGGCATACTTCCAATACTTATTCTTCTCTTTAGAGATAGATCGTGGTTGTCTTTCTTTCCAAAGCGTGATATCTCCTTTCTTTATAAGCACATCTTCCATTTAGATAGCATTATCTACCATTTTTTTAAATGATGGGTGTACTTGCATTTGGATACTATATTTCAATTCAGGGATCAAATTGTTGACGAATATATCCATTTTCTCAGCATTTGGGATAGACCATGAATACCTAGAGAACATCTCTCTCCAACGTTGGAGGAAAGTGAGAAAAGGCTCCCCTGTTTTCTATTTGGTATTGCAAAGTTCGATCATAGTAATAGGATGTTGAATGTTGTAGGAGTATTGTTGTAAAAATAGTTGGATTATTTCTTCAAAAGAATTTATCCCCTTAGGTAGACTTGAGAACCATTCCATAGCTTGTCCTCCCAAAGTCCTCAGAAAAAGATGCATGCGATATGTTTGATCATGCATGAACTCCATGCAGGTAGCACAAAATTCTCTGACATGATCTTGAGGATCTGAGGTACCATCATATTTATCAAATTTTGGAATCTCAACTTGTGAAGAGAATGGAGGCATGTTTAGGTATTTGTCAAATGGAAATGAGAATATTGTTTTGGGGATTTATCCTTGTTTTTCAGTTTTGTGATCTTAGTCCGTAAAGCTTGTAATTTTCTGTGGACAATTATTATAGGTGATTCTTCATTTTAAGTGATGAGATCCTGAACATCATATCCAGTAGGAAGTTTGGCGCCTTGTTTTGCTAGTTCTAGAAAATAGTCTTCCTTTTCTCTAGCCATGATAGCCTTGATCGTTTTTCGGAAATCTTTATCCTTTTGACATTTATGAATATCTTTTTCTGGAGGTTCAAAATCTTTAGCTTCACTTGATGAGGAATCATTATTGGTTTCATGAATACTGAGGTTGTCTTTATCATTTTGTTTTGTTCTAGGTATAGTGGGAGATAAAAGTTCATCATAAACTAGTATCTCTGATGATGAAGGTTTATTAGTCAGGGGATCCTCTTCATAAAATGGATTATCTTTATATGAAAAGGGTTTCCTTTTACCTTTGGCATATTTCTTATGAGAACTCTTGGTTTGAATAAGCATTTTTACTGATTGGTGTGACCTAAAGCTGTTTGTGATGCAGAAGTCAAGATCAAATTGAGAGCTAGTTGTTTAGTTAACGTATTGTTTGAGAGAAGCAACTAAGATTTAGTCTGGTTTTGAGAACGATCTATCCTATATAAGATGTTTATCTAAGTTGATATGAGAGAAGTGACTAAGACTCATTCTGGTTTTAGGAAAGATCTATCATGTATAAGACGTTATCTAAGTAACTTAGGTTTGATATGTAGTTGATTGAATTTGCTGAAAGATGATTGACAAAATCATGCTACACAAATGGCAGAGGTAAACTCTTTTGGTTTTTCTATGCTCAGGATGATGATAACCAGTTTTATGGTCACTATAGACTATTTTAGGCAAGTTTTGACTATTTTGGATTGACAAAATCAGAGATTCATACAACAGGTTTCATAGGACCAAACGACAATTCAATAGTTTCAGGACGACAACAACAGTGTTTCATATGAGTTGCTTTCTAGTACCTTATGCTAGATGGGTATGTCTGGAATGACAGACTAATCAATGCAAATTTTTATCGTACGACACAGGATTCAGGATAAAACAACAATTCTCAGAATTAGACGACAGACAATCAGGACTTGTCCGACACAAGATGCAGGCTCAAATGACATACTATTAGGACTGATGGAATTTCATGCGACACAAGATGAACTAGGATGATAAATTAGAAGACTCGTATGATTGTTTGCTAGAAAACGGTAACATTTTGAGTTTTCAATGACTGAGTATGACCATATTTGAGATGGACTGAGTTTTTGATCGCTGACTGATGATGAGTAGTTTGTGACATGGATAGAGTTTTGACTTGGATATACGAGTTTTGACCCGGACAAAGTTTCGACTTAGGATAGACTAGTTTTGGACAGAGTTTTGATTTAGGATAGACTAGCTTTGACACGGACAAACTTTTGACCGAGATAAACTAGTTTTGGACAAAGTTTCGACTTAGGATAGACTAGTTTTGGACAAAGTTTCAACTTAGGATAGACTAGTTTTGACATGGACAAAGTTTTGACTTAGGATAGACTAGTTTTGGATAGAGTTTTTGATCACTGGGTTATTTTTTGTTTTCTCTAGTATTGGTATTTCAGTTTTAGTTTCAGGGATGAAAACACAGAAAACATGTAATATGAATAATAACTCCAATCATAACATGCAAACCCTACGAAAATTGGTGAGAAGAAAAAATTGCTTGTAGACTCGGGTAGACACCTAATAGCTAATCAAAATACGGCCATTGAATCTCACGCAATGGATTCTCAACGTCGTATTAGCCGACTCCAAATGCTAATGGGGGCACGAAATGACAAGTACCTTGGGAGAGATACTATCTCTCTTACACAAAGATTATCCCCCCTTTCGGAGGTGAATCAGGTAGCTTCTAATTTGAATTGCAACTAGTAAGGGGTTTGTTCAACGTGTCAAGGTATAAACTCAATTAAGAGGTCTCCCAGCCTTGAAAACCAAGGTTTAATATACTCGAAGGTATAAAGGAGAGCTATTACTGAGCACTATCATTGACTTGATTTTCATCAAATTATGTTTTTTTCATAGTGGGTTGGACTACTTGGCGTTTAGCCGTTCCCACTTGGGTCATTCCCCTCTCACCCACCATAAAGGCTTTAAGATTTATTAGCTCCTTGGGAGGGCAGGCCCACTAAAGATGTACAAATGTCAAACTTTAAGAAAATGCCTCAAGGGTCTGGATTTCTGATTGTCTATATAGACAAGAGCATACTCTCCTACCTCTTAGAATTTACTTAAAACATGAAATGCAGATTTTTTCTTTAACCAGATAGCAAGTTAGGTGCCTAAAAATGAATTTAAAGAATAGATGATGTTTGGTTGATTCTTCTCAGGCAACCTACAAAGACAATGAATCAGTAGTCATATTGTCTTTGTGCAACAAGCATATTCTTTGACAAGCATTCTGGAAAAACTGATTAGGCTGTGAAAATTTCTCAAATAAACAAACAATCAGCCAGGGCCAGTGTCAATATAATCAATAGAAAACTGGAAGAATGAAATTTTCTTTTTAACCAGGAAATATGTAGAATTGTATGACAATTCTTACCAGATCGTATGACAAATCGTACCAGATCATATGATAAATCGTACCAGATCATATGACACTTGTAGTTTGTTGTTCAGGCAAATGGGAAATATCGTACGACAATTCACAAAAACTGTACGGAGGAAAATCCGAAAAGTAAAAAATCCGAAAAAAATTAAAATAAACAGTTAGTCTCTGAGGCTGAAAAAAAGTAGTCTTCTGGCCCATGGTGGGTGCCAGAAATGTGTGTGAAAAAGTGAAATAAGTCTGTAAGTTGTAGGCACAACACTTCAATTAAGTCATTGCATGTATAGTTAGTAAATCAATAATCAATAAATAATAAACCATAACAAAGCGACTAATTGCCTTCTAAAATATGCGAGTATAAGATTGCTCTCAGATTTTTATAAGCAATATGAGTTACTAGAGTACACCAAGATGAAAGATTTAATCTATATGAGCATGAGATTAAACTATATGGATGCAAGATGGATGAATAATAATGATTCAAGCAATATGGAATAAACTAAATAAGCAAAAAGCTAAACAAATATGCAATAATCTCAAAAAAGCAAGCACAATATCTTCAATGACTCTAGAGAAAATCAGCATAATAGTAATCTCCAAGGTGTTTCTCAAGTATCTCTGGGGTGATTTGAATAAGAGCTGAAGGCTAAATTTATAGAAATTCACAAGAGACATAAAAAAAAGTACAATTTAGAATTAATTGAAATAATTGAGAAATCAAGTTCAGTTAAGCTTGAGATAGATTTAAATTATAGTTTAATTAAGGGCAAGTGCAAGGTAATGAGTCACAAATTCGCGGAAGTCCATGCGTTGAAAAACGCGCTCTTATAAACGAGGGCCTGTTTTCAAAAAATGGTGGCACGTTTATGCTTCGGGCTCCCAAGCCGAAAGGTAATGGGGGCCTGAAGCAAAAATAAATGGGCCCCCGTTTTGTTCTAAAATGGGGGTCCGCTTTTAAACAAAACGAGGGCCCATTTTTAAAAACAAGGGCCCATTTTTAAAAAATGGGCCCCCGTTTCTAAATCGCATTTTTCCTTTTTTTTTCCACAAGTCGCCCTTGTTTGAAAACGGGGGCCCGTTTTAAGGAAGTTGATTCTACAACCGTCCACTTGGCTCAGGATTAGGCCTGGGATAGGCTTGGGATGGCCACACCTGAGACATTGACTAGCAAATTCAAATCTACTTGAATGAAAGCACAAATATGAACTTCTGAAATAGTTTACGTGCCTCTAATCAGAGAATTTTTATACGAAATGAAAACCCATTTCAGATTATACTATCTAGATTCTAAATATGTAAATTTATTTAAAAATTGATTATTTTAACTATTTTTCATTTAATTTATACTAAATCGGGTCCATAAATTTGAAATATTAACTAATTTTGTTAATTTAATAACTTTTTTATTTTAAAGAATTTTGGAAAAAAAATTATGTCATAAATCTACACAAAATTCTTTTGTATTTCAAAAAAAGTAAAATCACAAAATGTTAAGTTTACATCAAATTATGTGGGTCATACACGTCAAATTTTTAAAAAGATAATTACGGCCATTAAAAAATTAATTAAAAAAAATATATTAGAAAAAAAAATACAGAAAAATATGGTCATCAATATTCAGTGTGTTACAAACCATTTCGTAAAATGGTTTGAGAAAATAATTTTAATTATGTCAAAAAGTGTGTGTCATACACATGCATGGTATGGTCCTGAAATAGGCATTTTTAAAACATAGTTTTTAGAACTCCATTCAAAAAGTTATTTTTTATTATGTGGGTATTAAAATAAATTACATATTTGGAATGTACACTTAGAGGGCTATCTTTTATATTACTGACTTTTTCCAAGATTCAATCTCTAAGTGTATCAAAATTTAAGCTCAAATGAAACAAAATCTGAAAATCAGGGAAAACACTTCCACTTTTTAGCCAAAAAGTGGACTCATCTTCTTGCATTGACCCTTGAAATGAATTCAAATAAGAAGTTCAAGTTGCATTAGAAATAAGAATTAATTAATTCCATGCATTTGTGATAAAAATAGATAATTCTATGATTTATTCAAGAAAAGAGTCTTTTCAATGCAACTGAACTTCTTTTTCTCAAAAGCTTTGAGTTCCAATTTTAGAGAATGATTAATAATTCAATTAATTGTTTTTCTGATTTCAAGTTAATCTCAATTTAGAAGAAAGAAATAATATCTCAAGTTTGATTTCTCTCTCAATTTAATTCTTTTCTTTTATTTTCACTTTAACTCTTGCTTTGCGATTAATTCCTCTTTTGTAATAAATTAATTCCTTTTTTTGCATGATTAAATGACAAATTTATTAATGAATTAAATATGCTAGGATATTTAATAAATTAAACAGGATAATTGATCAAATTGATATTCTTGGAATGATTCAATTAATTAAATAAATATTGAGTAATTGATTTGCCATGTGACATTTGATGATTAAAGAATTAATTTATTGTGTGCTCAAGATTGATTTAATTGTCTTTGGTTAGGACCTTGGTGATGTTGTTGAGATTAGGGGCCCATGGTTTAAATGACCAATTTTAGGGTATTACAAAAATCACCTAAAATAGTGCTTGTAGGGCTAGTGGGAGCCTATGTTGGTATTTTGATGATGTTTAGTTGTGATTGTCATTGATGGACACACACTTATTTTATGTATGAGTTAATCTCCACCAGTAATATGTGTTGTATGGGTGGCTGGAAGAAGTTGAGTCCCACTTTTGGGCAAAAAGTGGAAGTGTTTTCTCTATTTTTCAAATTTTATGTTGATTGATGTCAAAATTTTATGCACTTAGAGATTGAATCTCGAAAAACTTCATTAATAAAAAATGTAATGCTCAGAGTCTACTTTTCAGATATGTAATTTATTTTAATACCCACATGGTAGAAATCCCTTTTTAGTAGGCATGTTTAAAAACCAGTTTTTCAAAATGCCTATTTCAGGACCATACCACTCATGTGTACGACCATCCTTTTTTGATGAAAATAAATGAATTTTTGCAAATATTTATGGGAAATGATACCTAAGACACCAAATATTGATGAGAATATTTTTGCTTTTTTTTTATTGAATATATTTTTTTTTATTAATTTTTAACTGACAATAAAGTATATTTTCAAAACATCAGGTGTACGACCACCATAATTTGATGAAAATTTCATATTTTTTAATTTTTTTTTTAATATTCAAAAGAATTGTATGTAGATTGATGCCATATAGTTTATTTTTCTAAAATCCTAAAAACCAAAAAGTTATTAAAGTTTTAGTGAACCTTGGTATTTTAGGTTTAGGTTCCAGTTTTGATTAATAAATAATGCAAAAATAGTAAAAGTAATCTTATCACTATAAAATTTACATTTCTGAAATCAGGACGCTGAAAACTCTAATGAGTTTTCATTTCGTCAAAAAATTCAATCAGAAAGGCCCTCAAAAAATTAGGCCAAGGTAGAAATTTGATGTCATTTTACCTTAGTCATTTTTTTGGAGGTCTAAGCATAGGCTTGGTGAGACCAAGCCTATCCTGAAGCAAAAAAAAATATCTAAGGCATGTTTCCCACCCCTAATTTTAAAAAATGGGCACCCGTTTTGCTCTGTACCGTTGAAAGCGAAACAGGCACCCATTTTATTTAATAATGGGCATCCATTTATGAAAAGATCCGTTGGGCCACAATCTGGCCCACAAACACAAATCCCAATGATTAAATGATTTTTCAACCATTAGCTGACAGGTACGATCTGCAAAGAGAATATTTTGATTAATCATTATCTTTGTTTGTCTTATTGTCAATTTTGTAAGGAGATTGATTTGAATTGAAATTTTGGTGTAGCCATGGGATCAAATCAATGCAGGAAGAGGCAAAGGAAGGTTCTGACAACTAAGGAGATTGCAACAAATAGGGAGAAGGAGGCAATGCGTCAATGAGAGAGAAGATCAAGAATGAGACAAGGAGCTTCAAGTTCCATAATCGTTTTAGAAGAGGAGAACATCAATGAGACCATAAATGCTGATGAAGGAAACACAATAGAACCATTTAATTTAGGTGCATCTTCTAATCCATTATTTGATACATGTATGTCTTCACAGCCCTATGGTTTTTCTCATGAAGAAATTGGTGATTTAGTAGAAGCAGGTTACTTATTAAATGAAATTCTAATTGAAAATCAAGCCCCAAATGAAATTAGAAGTCAAGTTGAAAGTGAAATTTAAATCCAAATTGAAACCCCAAATGAAACTAGATCTCAACTTGAAACTGAAATTGAAAATCCACTTGCAACTAAAACCAATAATGTGTATGTAGACATGGAAACACCAATTGAAAGTGAAACATGTTTGAATGATAATCAAATGAATGAAAATTTTGAAATTAAAAGTGATGTACTAGACAACCTTCCTAGCTTGGTTTCATGGAGACAGATTAGGACACATGCAAATAGATTGTTTAGACATTTTTTTTATAAGAAGAAATTTGGGTTTCAATGTCAATTAATGGTACAACTAATTAAAATGACTAAAATGCGAAAAGTGATGAAGAAGTTAGGCTTTCATGTCAAACCCAAGAAGAAGGAGGAGTCTTTAAAACAAGTGATATCGACAGTTGCTAGCGCCTTTGATACAATTGGAAAGAAAAGTCATTCTAAAGATAAAAATGTGGCACGACGGGCAATAACAACAGATTTAGTAAGCCAAACAACTTCTAATAAAAGAATGATGAGTAACATAAGTGGATATCTTAATATTCATCACAAAACTTTGTCAAGAGCTGTAAAAAGAAGAGTTAATTTTGAAAGTGATTCGGCAACAAATTGTGGACTTTTAGTGGTAGACTACCAAGGTCTGATATGAAACTTACTAGTGAAGTAAAAAAATTGATCGAAAAATTCTTGCATGATAATACGAGAGTGTCACCTAATGTTAGAGATGTTCTTAAATTAAGAGTTGGGTCAAAAATTCATGATCCACATCCAAAACACCTATTGGACATGACTCAAATTGAATTGTATAAAATTTTTTTGGATGATAAGGTGTTGACTATTAGCATTTGTGAAAGGTCTTTTGAAAAGTGTAAACCTTGGTATGTTCAAATTAACAAGGAAACAGTCACATGTTGTTGCAAAACTCATGTTCAATTTCGCTACCATTATGATGTGTTTCGATATATACGTGTTACCATGCATAGTAGTGGAATGTTCCAAGAATGCGGTATAAATATACCACCTGAAACTATAAAGGAGTTTATTTCAGGTTTGTTTTGCAACCCACTAAATGAACAAAAATTTCTTTTGAATGCATGTGTTTCTGGTGTATGTGATATATGCAGCAATCTTGCATTGTTGGATGAATGTTTGCATGAAAATATTTCAAATGATTTTGGACAACAATTAATTGATGTTAAAAGATTTAAAACTATTGATTATCCACTGAAGGATGGAAAGGTTGGAAAACAATGTGATCTAATCACTAAAAAAGTTAGTGTTCATGCATTTATGAATGAATTCAAGAGTAACATCGTACCTAAATATGTTAAACACATTCAAAATGCTAGATGGCTTGATGGTCAGTTTCAAATATGTAAGGATACATTTCCTATTGGTAGTATACTTTCGGTTGTTGACTTTCCAGAGAACTACATGCTTGCACCATAAGATGAGGTACAATCACAATACTATAATTCAGTGCAGGTATCAATTTTTGTCCATATTGTCTATAGGCATGCACCAGATAGTACACAAGAGGATCGCAAAATTTTGAGAGAGTACCATTTCTATATGAGTGATAATAAATTACACTCATCTGAGTTTGTCCAGTTTTGCTTCAAGACCTTTACTTAGAATTTGAGGGAGAGAGAAATTCAGATGACACAACATCTAATATGGTCTGATAACTGCACAGGGCAATTCAAGAATGCTAGAATATTTTATTGGTTGAGTAGGATTCATAAGAAAACTAATATTGAACACATTTGGAGTTTTTTTGAGGCTAGACATGGGAAAGGAGAGCATGATGGTGCCAGTGCATGTGTTAAGAGAGCCCTTTGCAGAGAGCAACTCAAATTTGAGGAAAAGGCTAAATTTAAAATGCAAGTGCAATTGTGGATTGGTGTAGTGCAAATTTATCCACAGGATCAAGTCAAAACTCTACAATTAGACATTTCTTCTGGCTAGTTAAAGAGGAGAATATCCTTCCAAGATATGATTGTGATACAATAAATGGGTCAGCTAGATGGCATTCATTTAAGAGTTCTAGTTCTAACACTTGGACTATATGGACTAGAGAGCTTTCATGTTTTTGTCAATTTTGTGTTGCAGCTGAATGGGAAGAATGCGAGAATATAGAATAGGTTGAAGAATGACAATACAAATCCTTAACACCTACTGAGACACATTATGAAGATGTTAGAAGAAATGAAGACCCCGATCATGCATTTGCATCAGAAGATTATGATCATGTTTCAGACCTCATACAACCTAAAAATTTAATTCAATTTATTGTTTATAACTTTAAATTATATATTTTTATGTACTATCATATAATTTATGATTATATATTTGAATTATAAATTCTAACAAGTTTTATTTCTACACATTGTATTTAAATTTGTTTTATAGGACATGTGTATGTTGTTGTTGCACCTGAGGATAATGATGAGCAGGTTGAGTATTGGCTAGCTAGATGTGTAGAACCTAAGAAAAAGTTGATATGTGATCAAGTAAATGATGATGGTTTTCTGTATCCAGTTGGGTCTGTTGTGGTGGTTGGTACATGGCTACACAAATACTTAACAAGAAGGAATGGCTTACCAGCTTATGAAGACTACCAATCAAAAAAGAAGATTATACACTATTCTCGTTTGGTGGTGGCAACAAACATCAAATTAGAAAGATACAAAAGTAGACCTGCTAATAAGGTATTATGGACACTTTCAGTAGAAGAGCATGAGGCAATCATAGATGCATTGTAGAAGAGAGAGGATGCAGATGGTACGTTAGGTTGAATCAAATTTATATGCATGTAAGTTTGTGTTACTTGTCCCTTTAACATTGTATTTGTCTACATTTGATACAATTTTGGTTTCATAAACAACATTGTATTAGTTATCTTCTTCTTAATGTTATTTTGTGCACATTGTAATTGTGTTACAATTGAATTCTAATTTTTTATGATATATTTATTTTATTGTTTAATCTCTTCATAGATTAATTGTAAGTTCAAAGATAGAATTATATCTTAATTATGACTTGACTCTATATTTATCATTGTATGACAAATCTATATTTATAGTGTACTTTTTTATTTTAGTACCATGAAGTCCATGCTTTTCATACCACTACTATCCACACTAATAAATCATCAATACACTAGTAAAGTAGTGTGGTCAACTTAAGAGGAAAGTCAATACTATGTTTGTAGCTTCCTAATAATTTGGTTAGCCTTAGTTCCATCAATCTATTGGATTCCTCTATGAGATTCATTTATAATTAATAATCCTTTTATATAATCATGATAATCACGATTCCTCTATGAGATTCATTTATAATTAATAAGTCGATACTTGTGTGAACTCTTTTAAATATTTAATCATGATAATTGTTTTTCTTTGTTCTTTTAACATTGTATTTGTCTATATTTGATACAATTTTGGTTTCATAAATAATATTGTATTAGTTATCTTATTCTTAATGTTGTTTTGTGCACATTGAATTATAAATTGTTGCACTATAAGATGATCAATCACAAAGTTAATATATAAAGTCATAAATAGATCACATAACAAGTCATAAATAAAAAGTCTTATATACAATCACATAACAATTCCTGCTGACATAATAACAAGTCTTGAAATAATAATTTAATAAGGAAATGACATTAAAACAAGTCTAGATAACATAATAACAAAATAATGTATCACATATATAATTACTAGAGTGCGCCAAATCACATAACACAACCTAATATCATAATAGCAAGGCAATGACATAATAAAAAGTCCTATATATAATCACATAACACATAACAACAAGTTCTATATATAATCACATAATAACAAGTCGCAAGATAACATAACAAGTGTCATCATAAAAAGTCCACAATACAATAACATGACATGATCTAAAATATACAATATAAGAACTCGCTTGCATCTCATCTGTAGTCCTCTTCACTCCACATGAAGGTGGCTGAGATGAATCATCCTGCTGCATGTGGTCCTGAGATGCACCATCCCGTGTCTATGCAATATTAGCATCTCCACCCTCCTGTGCACTATCAGTGACTCCACCCTCCTCTGCAGTATCAGTGTCTACACCCTCCTGTACATTATTAAAATATTTTACATGAGAAGAAGAAAGTGCATAATGTAAATGGGGCACCAACATCTCTAGGTATTGAGGTAACATGTTGTCAATTCCTCAATGATGTGGTATGATCCATCCTCTATTCAGAAAAAATTGACTCATGTTATGGTTCATATTTGTATATATAAGGAATTTAATATTGCACTGTAAATTATACAAATAAATTTGTACCTCTATAGGCTGATCATCGTCTGCCCATAGGAGATCAACATATGAAGAGATGGCATCAGCATGTGCAGCCTCCTCGGTATCATCATAACCACCATGGGCAGCATCAACATCATCAAAATCACCATCTCCTCTAGGGGCAGCCTCACTCTATGGACCCCTACAGACATCCCCACAACTCGTACAAATATGTGCTAAGCAGGGGGCAACCCTCACCTCCCGCAACTACTATACCAAATTGCTAGATAAGGCACTTAATAAACCTAGAGCAGAATCCACTGCTCGATGATGGGTAGGTGCCGGAACAACTGGTGATGGAAGAGGAACCAATGGATCATCGCGCACATAATTTCTTACCCTGTCGCTCAATTTTGCTCCTGGCCTATCCTGGGGCATGCCTCTTTCAACCCCCTGAAATGATCTAATATCAAAGTAATTGGGTTTTTTGCCCAATTCAAATTCTGCCCATAATTTCTTCAAAAAATACATCAGGACCTCATGATTGGAGTGTGGTGGATGGTCAAAGACCATCTACCACCACTCCCAAAAGTGGCTAGCAATGCCCAGGTGCCTACACCATCGAATAGAGATCTGTGGCTTCTTCAGATCTATCTCTTCACCCATCTTAGGGTTCACAAAATATTTTTTCAAATCTATTTTTGTTATTTTTAAGTCATTAACTTGTTTGTATGTGAGGCCATCAGCGTAAAATGCACGCAATCCCTCACACCAACTACGATAGCTATCTAGCTTGCTATCTAATGCCTACACAGACTGTACAATGCCTTGCATACTATCTGCAAGGCATAACAACTGAGGAGGTGGATGAGGCTTGTGCCTAATAGTATGAATATCTCTAATCAAAGCATCAATATTTGTCCTAATTGTTTGTCTCAATTGATCGGGTGGAGGTGGAGGTGGAGGTGGTACTAGACCTAATAGCTCATCTATCTCAAACTCATCCATCATGTGAAAATAATGTGCATATATATACAAACATGAAAATTTACAATTACAATTACAAACATGAAAATTTACAAACTTGAAAATTTACAATTACAATTACATTGAACATGAAAATTTACAATTACAAACTATTTAATTTACATTTCACCTTCCAAAAAAACTTATAAATGATTGTCTTACAAGAGATGAATTTGTTTGATATGTTTTATATGTATTGATTTTATTGATCTTTTAAGGTTTTATTTTAGGAGGTATCATAGGTTTCTCTATTCATCCTTTTGTGGTGAAATTAGAAAGGGATAACTATGATTCTTTTGTAAAATGGAATCTTGATAAGTTTTAAGGTGGTGTAATCATTTTCCTTTTATGTATGGAGTCATACCTAAACTAGAAATGGTAGAAATTATATAATCTTGGTGTAACATCATTGACCATGTAGGAGTGATTTGATCTAACTTATCAAGATCATGATTCTATGTGTATTGCATTGGATATTGATTTCCCCCACACTTTGGAATAGACTTTAGGAGATCCATGGAGACTCTCATATCTCTCCATTCCTAGAGGATCCTATTGTAGATTGTTTCATTCCATTTGTACTAGATGAAGATCACATACCCTTTGATGGTGATACTTAAGAGGAAATTTATTATATCATATTAAATAATTTATTTACTTAAGATCAAATTTTATTTACATATTAAATAATTTTCAAAATATATTTTAGTTATGTACATCAATTATATCAATTAGAATAAACATTTGGTAATGAAATACAAGCAATTATCATAAAAAATTTAGAATCAATTCATTCTAAATGTAAAATGATACATACACATATAAATATATAATCAAATTTTTAATTTAATATATACTTGGCAAAATAAATTTATATAGACGTGTAAATTTTTAAGTAATTTAGTGGGGTTTATATAATGAAACCTATCCAAGAAAATTTGTCATATATTAGAATACATAACTCATCTAAATTAGATTATTTGGGATGACTATGATTCTTTTGTAAAATGGTTTCTCTATTGATTATTTGGTCGCAATTATTAATCTAAATATTAGATCATTAATAAAAAATAGTATATAATATAATTTGTAAATATTTAATTAATATTATTATTAGAAATATTATTAATGTTGTTTTATATATAATAAATTAATAATAATTAAAACTAATGAATACATACTTAAATGATTAAAACTAATTCTTTTCCAAGAATCTAATTAGATATAAAAGAAAACTACTGAGTGAAGAGGGTAATTGACAAGCCTATAATTAGGTATTGCGATTTAAATTTACTCAAACATATCAAATCTAATGGGGTTGATAGGACAAATTAATCACTTCAAAATTTGAAAATCCAATTCAATTGAATAGTTTGGTATGCATCTAGCTCGGCATATTTTTCCTTTTGTTATTAATGAAAATAATAAAACCATTTTAGTTATGGATATTTCCATGTCAACCTTGTCTACAACACTAATAATGCATATCTCACAATTTTTAGTTTGAAAATTAAATGTAATGACCAATAATATCTCACAACACTTATAATTCATTGGGGTTCTATCAAGTGTGTTTTATGTAAGGAAAATAGTGAGATTATGATCATCCTTTTGTGCAATGTGAATTTGCAAAAATAAAATGGAATTAATTTTTGCAAAGATGGGGGATTGAATGGACGATGCCACACAATCTCCCTAATATTTTGGACTATTTGAAATTTAATATGTCTAGTCCTATCTTGTGGTTCATTTGGAATTAAACTCCTATCATCATCATTTGGCCTATCTAGCTAGAAAGGAACATGTGAGTTTTCAAGGATAAGGAAAGAGTAGTTAGTACAATATGGGATGTAGTGGAGAGGTCTCTTTGGTCGAACTTGGTAGTGTTCATATTAAGATGATTAGGAAGTAAAGAGGAAGAGATGGCTTGGGTGGATGCTTGGCTGAATTTTAGGTGGCATGGTGGGCCAACAATAGAGGTTGATTGGGTGACCAATCTAGGTGTGGGGAAGAAGGATAAGGATGGGTTTTTTGATGTGAAGCAATTATAAAAGGAACATTAATCCATGGTGTCCAACTCAATTGCTTAGGACATGAAAACGTTAAAATTTCTGACACTAAATATAGCCACCATTACGAATGCTTAAGGTGGTTGATAACATAAATGTTTAGGGTTTTAATAAAAGATTATAATTTAGGGTTTAGGGTTAATCAACCAAGATAGTCAAATTTCTCCTGGGACTTGTTTGTTTTTTTCTATTTAGGGTTTAGTGTTCATTTTTCTGTTCAGGGTTTATTGTCTGTTTTTTATGTCTAATGTTTATTGTTCATTTATGTTTATGTTTTTTTTTTTTTCCTATGGTTTTTACTATTCATATTTTTTGCAATATTTGAAAACTAAAAACTATTTTAAACATGAAATAAAATAAAATAAAAGACAATTTTCGAATTTTAAAACATAGAAATAAAAAAATAACAATACATTAACATTTTTTTATGAAAAACAATAAAAATAAATAAAAAAGAATATAAAAAATAAAACTAAATACCTGGAAGGAGGTAAAAATGGTCTAGGGGGTCAGCTAGGTTGAAAAAAATGGGTACCCATGCTCCTTAGAAATGCCTACCCATTTTTCAAATAGTAAAAATGATAGAAAATGGTTAAAAAATAAAATTATATATATTTTAAAAATGGGTGCCCATTTTTTTCAAATCAGGCGCCTGTTTAGCTTCGAGCACCCATTGCTAAATGGGCGCCTGTTTCTTTATGGCTCGGGCACCCACTTTCTAGCGAGTTCATTTCCCAACCCGTGGACTTCCGCGAGATTGGGACCCAACTTTGTGCGTTTACCCATATTGTTCACACCGATATTATATGCTATTGAGTGTATAGTCTTTGTTTGTAGAAGACTATTAGTGTTTTGCAAAAAATGCATTCCAGTCAAAGCATGACTGAAGACCTCAAGCGGTATGGAGACCTCAAGCGGAACAAGGATACCTAGTGGCAGTCAATCTTTTTGATCGGAACACTATGTTCCAGTTTACCAGTCTTTGTTTATCAGTATATTCTGCTTAACCAGTAAAATTGTAGAGTGTGATGAGTTATCATCCACTGACACTTTGGCGGTGCTTTTGTGACGTGTTACCAAATGTGTCTAGATGCTTTGAACCCTAGGAAATTGTAATCCAATCTCATTGGACCAACATGAAATCATCTTTCGATTTAAGGACATCATGTCTAGGGTTTTAGAGTAATGAATGTATGTGTGTATGTATGTTGAAGAAGTGGAGTTTTTATAGAAGCATCATGCGAGAGAGATTTAACATAAAAAGGATAGAAGACTGAAGTAATGTTGCAATGCATTAACAGAGATTTGTCAAGGATCTAATCAATCATTCTGTGCTATTGTCTAGATCATTCATTTGTTGATTACTAATCTCTTCGACAAGTATGAAACCCTTAACCAAGTAGACCTAGTCCAGCCTTTTTGTAAATCCTCTAACAAGGTGGTTCACAATTGTGAATCTGAAATACTTTAATAGGGTAGTCTTTAATAGGACTTATCTCCTAACAGAGATCTGGATTCCTAACAGGATCTGTTCTGGTGAAGAACATTGTAAGGCCTTAATCGGTCTGACCTTAACCGATCTTGTTACTATTTTACAGATAGTTAACTTGTGAGTTTTACTCACCATGGTTTTTCTCATTTGGGTTTGCACGTCAAAATATCTTGTGTTATGGTGATTGTGCTTGTGTGGGTGAATGCTCTATTTTCTATTTGGCTTGTTTGTATTTTAAACAATTTGTTGTTTAAACTACTATGCTAGTCTGCAGTAAAATTGCTTAAGAGTTCGATTACGAGTTTGGGAATACTAATTCACACCCCTCTTAGTATTCATCAGCCTAGGCCTAGTTGGAGGATAAAACTTGACTTGTCTTAACAAATATAGACTTAATGTCTTGAGAACCCGAGATACATGTTGTTGGGAGAATTTATATTGGTACAGGGGTAGAGGATCCACTTGGCTTAGTGGAAGACAAGTTTGGAGTCTATTGGAGGCATTTGATGCACTTAAATCACCTTAGGTTTGTGGGGTTGGGTCCTAAACATTTGTTTAACTGAAAGTTTGCAACTTTTCTGCTTTGCCTCTACATCAATTGTTTTGCACCCGGTAGTTGAGAAAGTGAAGGAAAACAATATTACTATTGAAGAAAGGACATCAACTGGTAACCCTACTTGTTAATATGCCAAACCCTAACCAATGGAGCTTAGTTAATCAGTTATGTTGATATATGATCAAATGGTGATCAAAGATGATTATGCCACATATGCATGATCCATGTGATATGTTTCAAGTGGTTTTTGGCATGTAGAGATAACTATTTTATCTTGGGAATGAGCAAGTACATTGAATGAAGTGGAAACTGAGTGATGAGTTACATGATTCGATGAGAGGTGATCAAGGAGTGTTTGAGGTTGTCTTGAACAATGTGTTGATGATTGCTATGTGATCTAATGGTCATGTTTGAACTGATTTGGTTGTAATCTCTATGAGATCTCAGGTTTTGTGATGTGTTACTGACCTATTTATTTTCCTATAAGGTCGAAGAGTTGTTTTGTAGTAGTGTTGACAATTTTGGTAATGTCAGTGTGATTGATTGACGAACTAGAAGGAGTATCTATAAAATGTTTGAAGGTAGATAGGAGCATGAATAGGATCTCATCAAGCAAAGTAGTGTTATTACCAGATCAACAAAAACCTTTTTGTTCTCTAACAATTACAACAGTTAAATCCCTTAACCGGGTAAGATTTAACAGGCTTGGTGTTTTGTAAATCCTCTAACCAGGTGATCCATTAGCTTGGATTTCAAATCATCTATCGAGGTTACTCCTAAAAGGGTATTGCCTTTAACAGGGTATTGTAGTTAGTCCCTTAACTGGGTGGTCCTTAACCAGATCTATTCCTAACAGGACATTTTTATAAATCTTCTAACAAGACTTGGCCTCCTAACAAGGCAAACTTCAAAAGAGTTCATAATACTAGTGGGTATTCATCCCCACCGTGGTTTTTCCCATTTGGGTTTCCATGTCAAAAATCATTGTGTCAAATGATGAATGTTTTTGTGGTTATGTTTTGATATGGTTAATTTGTTTAACTTTTAAAGTTACTTAGATATGTTAAGATGACTGGAAGTGATCTAAAAAGTGATTTTACTAATGTTAGCAAAATGTTTTGATATTTTGATTAAATGGTTTGAGAGTTTCAGATCTGTTTCACTACTATTTTGTTATGCCAATCAACTGGTAAACTTGACAGTGCAATTGCAGTTTATAGTTCGGTGATTGATTTATGAGTTGGGTTTTGAGTTTGGTGAAAGTTTAGTTTGTTTTCTATCTACTGATTCACCCCCCCCCCCCCCCTCTTAGTAGTTGACTGAATCCTTATTGATTCATCATGTCATCAATGTTTAGTCTTAAATTTCTGCTAAGTGATGATAAAAAGAAAATTAAAATCTAGTGACTCAGTCCTATTTTGCATACATGAGCATATCATATAGATCCATAAGCCAATTACACATCAATTTTCATTCATACTATTGCATGAAAAATAACAAAAAAACAAACATTTGCATTATTAGATCATCATTTTCATTCATCAAATCATTTATTTGCATATGAAAAAGAAACAAAAACATTCATATTCATCTGCATTACATACATACACACTGAAAAGAAATGCATTTATATAGAACAACAACATAAAGAAACACATCTCTTAAATCATCTCATATCAATAACACAAGTATGAATGAGCTCAAATCTTGGGCTGATATATATATATATATATATATCATCAATGTTAAAGAGTACAAATGATATCAAATGTCATAAATACTATCAATTGGGCCAAGAATTGTATAAAATACAAAAATGGGGTACAAAATCAGGGAGATCTAAAAAATCTAACTCTTCGTCTCTCCCTCATCGCCTGGAGGAGGAGGTGATGGCTGTTGAATAGGTGCATCATCCTATCTAGGTTCCCTAGCTCCCTCTGATCGAGCCATGTACTGGGAATATGGAACCACCGATCTATCTATCGACACTGCTCCACTATAAGTTGCTACATAATATGATGCTTGGCTAGACTGGTGAAGGACCTCACGCGGAGAGGTATCTAGCTCTAATCTCAATCTCTGAATCTCTTGGTCCTGCTCTGCCGTCAATCTCTTCATCTCCTAGTCCCTCTCTGTCCTCAGGCTCTACAATTATCGCTCACACTCTACAATCTATGCCTACATCACTACCGTCTATATCTGGAAGCCCCACAGTCTACCCAGGTCAAAGTACAAATGATATCCATAGGTGTTTGACCTCTTGCTCTGACCTCCTTACCTCCACTACCCTTCTCCTCTCTCCTCTATCGTACCTATCTAGGAGCATCCTCACTGCCAGAGTTCGCTACCTCACCCATCTCAATATCTATTTTGGCCTCTCCTCCCATCCCACCACCTCCATCTCCACCAACTCCTCTTAGTGATCCTCCCTCTCCCCTCCATGACTATTTCCCTTCTATTGGTGCTTTGTTGCTACTCGCACTTGGATCTCCTCCACCCCTTCTTGGTTCCACCTCTCTTTGAGCTCGAGCTAGCACAACGACACCCTCCTATATATGTGGAGCATGCTCTCTAGGATCTATGAATCAAGGAAAGGGATGTCTCTAAAACCAATCTTTACACTAGGGCATTACCCTCACATCTGCAACATTCTCAAGGTACTCCCATCTCTGTGGCTATAAACCTGCTAACTCCTCCATGGTCAGGACATATGACAGTCTAGGCCCCCAACCTTGTCTCTCCTCATTCATGAACCTAGCATATGTTGTAAACTCCTGGGAGATACTTTGTGGCCTCCCATACTGCCTCAAAATCCTTCTAACTACAAAACACAATAATAACTGAAGTTGTACCCAAAAGTGGCTGCATCATAAACATATCTCTTCGCTACCTCCTCTAGTCATCCCACTACTCTAGACCTCTATACGGTCTCTAGATTACAACTATCGGGTTATCTAACCATCTCCTCCAAAAATCAATCTTGCCCAGGTGGGGTTGTGTGATATAACCAAAATATCTATATATAATAAGTTGGCCATCCTTTCACGAATCATCCACAATCAGTCTGCAAACTGAGATGTGCTCCTAGGCCCAAATCTGCAAAACTAGGACACCTACCTCCATACTCTTTTCCCCTCTATAGGAGATCCCATGCATCTCATGGTACATATGTGTGAGTAAGCATGAACCCCAACCTAATTTGATTGGATGAATAAGAAATCTCTCCACCATCCTACCCCATCCACATAAGAATCTTTATTAAAGTAACCAATAATGCTTTCCAAAATGCACGCTAGAGGGAACTGTGCTCAATACCTGCTCAACAGATCATCCCAAGTGATAGATCAATCCAAGATAGTGTCATCCTTAAATATGCATCTCGATGCCTCAATGCCCTTTCGTGGAGTCACATCATAATCTAGCTTATCTCCAGCAAATGGTATCCTCAAGATCTTGTATACATCCTTAGTAGTGATAGTCATCTCCCTAGTTAGCAGGTGGAAGGTGTTATGCTAGCTATGAAATCACTCAACTAATGTAGGCAACAATCTATGATTCACATGAATTTCAAGCATCTACAACAAGTATCCAAATGCACATGAATCGATGTGATCTCTTTGTGCGTCTAATAAGTCTCGCACTAATCTCATAATGGGTGGATATGTATATCTAAACTGAATATCTGGCAATTGAACACAAAATCATCACTCCACAATCAAATTTGAGCTAAGAATGTGTCAAAAGTGCTAACAAATCCAAATTTACAAGTATGAAATTCAAAATTTGATGTTTTGATCATTAAAAACATACACTATTTTCTATACGAGTAAGTACATAAAAGTATTAACTCGTATGAGTAAAGATTATAAGCCGTATGAGTAAACTATCTTATATAAGTTTCTATTCCACACAAGAAGACAAAATGGTTACTGAAGAACAAACTTGTACGATTCAAGGGGATACGCCATATGACAAAACTAATGACTTAATATGACCAACTAAAAGTTATTAGTTACTCATATGACAAACCCTAGTAAACCAAATGACAAAACGACTAGGAACAAACTTGAATCAAGTTTAGAACAAAAAATTCAACAAATTTGGAATGAAAGAGGCTTAAGTTAGATCACTTACCGTTGCGGGGTAGTTTCGAGGTTGATTATGTCATCTCTAGTACTCAAATCGGTGATCTTGAATGGGAATTGCCATTTGGCTCAAGAGAATTTTTTTGAAATTTTGAACCTTGAGAGGTAAAAATGAATTGAAAATGACCCCTTCAACCCCTTATATAGGTGAAACCCTAATTTTTAAACTTACTCCAATTGACACAAAAGTTGTACTCTTAGCTAAATCAATCGTCTTGAGTCCATTTTTCAGGATCGAAATCGAAATCTAACATCAATTTTCTAGTCAAATTTTTGCAATGTTGACCACATGGCCCTTTCATCTTTGCATCATTTTTTGCATCCCCTTGCACTCAAATCTTTTTTGAATCAATTATGATCTCAAATTAATTCTTACATCGATCATCGTGCTCAGATTATCATCGATATATCATCTCTTTAAATAAAATTGCGTAAAATCACTATGATCTCGCTATCTTTCGATTTCGCTCCCGAGGGGGCATGCTCACTACGTCAACATTATCAATGATTAGATCATCAGAAGTCAAGAAATTTTTCAAATCTTCATCTAAATTTGAGCAGAAAATCTTTTCAATCAAAGATTAATCGAACTTCAGTCAATCTCTAGGGGCATATCGAGTTTGTCCTGATCTAGATCAATCTTGAAATAAGTGTTTAGTTTCATCGCATCAAATCAAGCTAGACATTCTATTTCTATAATCAGTTCTTGTTCAATCAAGTTTGGAATTGGTTTTATCTCTTTGCTCAACAAATTCTAGTTCAATCAAGTTCTAGATCAGTTCTTATATCAAGTTCAATAACAGTATCTCACTCTTGATTGATACTAGTTGAATCAAGTTCAGGATCGGTATATCTCTTTAATCAATCTATTCAACTTCATCACTTCAAATCAAGCTAAATATCTTGCTCTTCATTAGTTTGTGATCCATCAAGTTCAAAACTGATATCTCTTTGACATCAACTATTCTTTGAACCAATGCATTTCTCACACATCAATTCAAAGAGGGTCAAATGTAATACCCTAAAAATGGTCACCTAAACCATGGGCCCCTAATCTCAGCTACATCACCAAGGTACTAAGCAAAGGTAATTAAATCAATCATGAGCACCTTTAAATTAATTAATTCTCAATCATCAATGCTACATGGTAGACAAATTATTCTATATTAATTAAATATTTATTTAATTAATTAATCATTCTAAATAAATAATTTTAATTAATTATCCTATTTATTTAATTAAATGTTCTAGAATATTTAATTAATAAATCAATTTGACATTAAATCATGCAAAAGGAATTAATTTGCAAAAAGAATTATATTTGAAAAAAAGGAATAAATTGAAAAATCTCAAAAAAGTAGATAAATCAATTAAATATCAAAATTGAATAAAAATATGGAATAAATCAGTTTTTTTGATTTTATCTTAAATTTAGTTCAATTTCCTTTAAAGTTGAGAAAATCAGGCAATCATATCAATTCACCTGGATTGTGCTTCCTCTTGGAGAATCTCTGCCACTCATCATTGATCGATCTTGACCATTGGTCTCTCTGGATTTTCTATAAATTCAGGCTCTCATCTCTAATTCAGAGAACCGTGGAGATTTATTGTTATTATGTTGTTTTCGCTCTAGGTTCATTGAGAATATTGTGCTTTGAGATTATTGCATCTTAGATTTTTACATATTTAGTTTAATCATGTTAGCTTAATATTCATGTAGCTTAATCTTGCATATCTAGCTTAATCTTGCATATCTAGCTTAATCTTGTATCCATTTAGCTCAATTTGTGTTCATATAGATTAAATCCTTCATTTAGGCATTGTCTAGTTACTTGTGTTGCATAAAGAAATCTAAGAGCAAGACTAAAACTCACATCTATTAGAAGGCAATAGGTCACTTTGTAATGCTTTTATTATTCATTGATTATTGATTTACTAACCATGCATCTAATGACTTATTGAAGTGTTGTTTATTCAGATATAGATACAGGTCCACTTTTCACACACACAAGAGATAGATGCCCATGGGAATTAAGAAGCTTAATGGAGGATAGTAAGGATTTTCTCAAGAGTTTCCTTCAATCCAAAGTTTAGCATGATTTTCATTAAGGAAACATGGCAACCAATGAAATGGAAAATTTAGGTCTTAGGAATGGGGATTAGACTTACTTATATTTTCCTCGGTGTCCTCCCAATCTCAAATAAATTATTTCTCTAGAAAGGGGACTGTCTTATCAACAAGGTGATAATATTCTTACCATTGCTTCATCACTATGTCTACCATTTTAATTAAGAGGGAGAAAAAAGAAAGGGTTTAGAAAGGTTTTCCTCTTTCTAAATTTCAAATCACATTTTTTGGGAAGGAAACATGGCAACCAATAAAATGGAAAATTTAGATCTCAGTCATGAGGATCAGACTTCCTTATATTTTTGCAATGTCCTCCTAGTATCAAAGAAATTTTTTTTCTATAAAGGGGATAGTCTTATCAATAGGGTGATAATATTCTTACTATGGCTTCATGACCATTTCTAATTTCAAATGTTTTGAATGGCCTTCTAATTTCAAATTCAAATCTGGTTGAAGTACATTATGATGACATGGTTTTCTAATTGGATTGCGGTTGAATGTTTTGAATGGCCTTTCTTGGCACGAGAGAAGCTATTTTCATAAAAGGTATGAATTTTTGTTACTGCCTCTTTATGATATTGCCATCATTCTGAATAGTTGTGAAAGGATTCGTGGTGATGGTGGCGCATTGCAAATGTATTATTGAAATGATGGATATTTATTGAATGGTCATTTCAGATGTGTTAATTGGAACATTTGGGTTGCTTTTCTCGTCCTCTCTAACCTTAAGTGTGATTCCATTTTTTCCCTTTTTAGACAATGAAAATCTATGTGGGTCTATTGAATTTTTTGTTTGCTACTCTCTGTCACCTATTTTTGTGATTAAGAAAGTCATGGGGCTGCATTGAAATGATCTGATCTCAAGGATTATAATGAGTTAAGGAAAAATAAAAAATTATGGGACCTATTTGATAGAGAAAGGATGACTCCCTATTTCCTAGCCATGTATGGTTATAATATCTTGGTGTCAACCAAATTCAGCAATTCTTTGCAAAAGAGTGTTTACTATTGGTAGCATCAAATTTACTTTTACTATTTATCTCATTGTGTAGAAGTCATGGGCTTGAAATGCGAGGGGCAAAAATTTGATAAGAAAAGCTTTGAGGTTTTACAAAGGGTTCATAATTTTTTTTGAAAAGGGTGAAAGGTCGACAATGCTCTAGAACGACTAGAATTGATCTATCTTGCTATCTCCATATGCCATGGTAAGTTTTCATGTTATGAAATATTTTACTCTAGAAGGGTATTTTACCATTGTTCATGGATACCACTTTCCTATCTTGAATCATATACACCATGGTGAAAATATTGACCTTCCTTTTACACCTATTTTCCTCTTTTAATGCTAGTATTAGTAATGGAGCTCCCCCCTCTGCACCAGGGGTTAATTTTTACCCTTTATCACTATGTTTTTTACTGTTGTCCCCATCATAGTCAATTTATTACCTACCTTGGCAACCCTTGTGATAACATTGAAGCCCCTTTCAACTAAGTGCATATTGAACTGATCAAAATAGATATGTTACCTACTAATAAGAGTAATCCTATGCCATGTAAGAAAGACAAAAAGAAGAAAAACCCTCCTATTAATGAGGCTTTGAATGTTTTGTTGGCATTATGTGAACCGGTATGAGGACATAATGAAATTGTGTGTTATCATTGATGTTAATATGATGAAGAGAAGAGAACCAGTATACCACTGTGAATGTCAATATGATGAAGAGAAGAGAACTGGTATAACACTATGAACCGACATTTGTGCCAAAGTGAAGCAGTGTGTTTGTTCAAGGTGAACCAGCATATGTTTATGGAAACTGACACATGAAAGCTTTGTATGACTACTGGTTGGTAGTCTCAACTTCAAGGTTTCCGATTGGAGTGCTTCAAGCCTATGTGGCTCAACCGGTAACTTTGTGTGATGAGTTAGCATGATAATGAAGAACAGATCATTTTGCCATGTAATCCTTATGTGCATGAAGGAGATTGTTCCTATCTACCTCAGGAATGTACGAAGTCTATAAATAGTGATAACATGTGATGGGTTATCAGCCGCCATGAAATCGATGGAAAATGAATGATGGAGAATGTCTTGAGATTGGATCAATACTATTGCATTTAATGCAGTGTGCTCAACGGTCAGGATTGAACCGTTTGAATTCCTTAACCTAACAGGTTTAGGGTTTAGGGTTTATACTACCAACCTATCTATTTTCCTATAAGGTCGATGTTGTGATTCTTTCTGAGGTTGTTGGCAAAATTTATGTGTGTGAATCCAAGAGAAGAGATACATGATTCTTGCCAGACCAGAGGAGAGAAGTGATACCTACAGAGTGTGACTATAGAAGGTGAAGAGGAGCTTAAGCAGATCTGCATTGGCATTGAGTGCTGTTACCAGATCATTGTCATACTTGTTGATCTCTAGCCAGTTCAACAGTTGAGAAATCCCTTAATAGGGTAGCTTTAACCGGCTTGCTATAAATCCTTTAACAAGGTGACTCAAAACCATTGAGTTCTTGAAATCCTCTAACAAGGTAACCTTTAACAGGGTTTAACCCTTAACCGATTATTCTAGCTATCCCTTAACCAGGTGATCTCTAACAGGATCGGTTCCTAACGGAACCTATTGTATCAGTCTTTAACCGGACAAGGATCCTAACAGAGAGAACTTCTAAAGAGTTCAAAAACAAGCTTGTGGGTATTCATCCCCACCGTGGTTTTTCCCAATTGGGTTTCCCGTGAAAAATATGTGTGTCATGTGTGATGTCTTCTTCATGTGATGTTATGTTGTTTTCTGTCAAGTGGTGAATCATGTTGATCTAGTTGCTTATATGTATATCTTTGATGGTAGATTACCTGTTCATGCATTACAGTAAAATGGAAATGAAGTGTTAGATTGTATGAGAAGATAAGTGTTAACTTGTTTATGCTTGTCTCAGTTATTCTGGGTTTTGCCAGTTGTACTCTGATTAAGGACCAATGTTACTGTTTGTCTGTCAATGCGCAGTGCCTGCTGACAAACTGGTTTAAGATTGTGTTTTTCCCTGTACTGATTCACCCCCCCCCTCTCAGTATAGTTTGGCACTATTTGTTCATCATTGTGTTATCATGTTGCACTCCTTAAAACCACTCCTAAAAAATGCAAACCCCCTACACCTAATCCTAGTTGCTCAAAAGTTAGGAAAAATGATAGTAAAGGAGCTACCAACAAAACTATAATTACCATTAACCTTGATGAGATGGGAATAGATGATGAAGAAGAGGCTAAGTAGGAAGGTAATAAATAGGATATTATCCCAAGTGAATGATGCTTTGGGCATGTTCTTGATAAGGATTATAAAAGTAAAAAAATTATGAAGGATGAAGTCTATGTTTTTGATGAGGTGTATGTTGTGGAAGAGGATAATTCCTTAAAAAAATATGAAGATGAAAACTATCTAGCTAAAGATGAGGAGTTGGAGGATGAGAGTTATGACCATATGGCTGCAATTAATGAACCTAAATTCAAAACTAACATTCCAAAACAAACAACCCCTTCTCCAATCAACATTGGGGAATATGTAATGGGGTTAAATGCTCAAGACCCTCCCTCAATGATGAATGTAGACATAATTGTTGATATTAAGGGCCAAATTGCTACTTTAAAATTTCATTTGATGGACCTAGAAACCAAAGCTAAGGAGTTCCATAAAAATAAAACTTAGATGGGTAGAACTCTAAGCTCACTCTATGTTATTACATATTCCTAGATAATAAAAGAATCAGCTATGGGCTTTATCTCAGGGAAAAGCAAGTTAAAGAGAAAATCCAAAAAATAGTAGGAAACAAATTAAAAATAGGTGGATGCTTGGGTAGATGTAGAGAAAAATTTGCATGCTTGGAAGGACCAAATACAGTGGCTCATAAGGAGTTCAGATCTCCTCAATAGAAAATGATGTTGTGGTTCATGATGGGGTACTAGGCTTTTTGCCTTTCTATTGGTATTTTTATATCTATGCTTAATGGTACTTGTGATTGCCATAAATATAAAATCCTTTCATAGGTTAAGAAAGAAATTTCTAGTAGTCTTAAGACTTATAATCTTTTGAATTTGAATTATGAGGCCTACATACCTGCTAACACTTATAATATTTTTAACGGTAATAGTTCCCTTTTAGGTCCTATCTTAAATGATACTTTGGTACTTTATAGTTATATGTTTTTTATGTTTGTGGGTAGGGTATCCTGGTGGGTTGTATATTTGGGTAATTATGTTTCTTATTATTGTTTGGAGGGTTAGTGGAAGGGTTGTTCTTTTTGTGCTTCTAATTATGTGATGTTTCTCTGATGTTTTGTTTGTTGCCTTAACTCTGTGAGGGATCGAGGCCCTTTTCCCTACTTAAGTAATAAAAATTAATTACTAGTGAAAGATTATGAGTACCTAGTTTGAGCAGAATAATTCCTAAAATTCCTTTTATTTTGGATCACAAAAAGTTCATCTTGATTTAATTCATTTTTTTATCTTTTATTTTCTTTTATCTTCTTTATTCATCTTTCTCTTGATTTTTGTCTCAGGCTTATTTACCACTTCATGTACATGCTCTAATGTCTGGCTTTCCTCTATATAAATTAGATCCTCTTCAACCATCTTCACCCAATTTTTAACTACTAGAGATTTCT
This sequence comes from Cryptomeria japonica, assembly GCF_030272615.1. Taxonomy (NCBI): domain Eukaryota; kingdom Viridiplantae; phylum Streptophyta; class Pinopsida; order Cupressales; family Cupressaceae; genus Cryptomeria; species Cryptomeria japonica. The sequence continues at coordinate 586,918,463 of NC_081405.1, read as the reverse complement.
CTACTTTTGTAGCAACATGAATAACCTCATTCTCAAATTTAGGTGAAATCTTAGTTTAATTCTATTCTCCACAAACTTTCACTAGCAAATAGTTACTTCTACTATTGTCTTTGACATAGTAGACATTTCCATTTGTTCTTATATAATAAGTAACTAATCTCTCAATACTTCCTTTTCTGATTTCACATCTAGAATCTTTAAATATGACCTCATGATCTTATTGTACATCTAACTTACACTCAACAAATTATTTCTTAGATCTTTGACATATTAAACTGATGAATAATGATGAACAACAAATAACCTAATTGGTACTGAGAGGGGGGGGTGAATTAGTACATACAAAATCTTGTCTACAACTTATCAGGTTAAAACAATGCTAACCGGTTGTCTTCATTACTGAACTTAACCATGGCAATACCGGTTAAACATAGTAAGACTTCAGACAACATAAACTGGTAAAACTGAACACTTCAAATACATTAAATACTTGATAACTACTTCACCCATAAACATATGCATGTGGTGTATCAGCAATACCATAACCATTAGCTCTACATGCACAATGACTCAAACAAAGAATGTTTAATCATTAGATGAAAAATGCACAACTCATGACACAAATTTTTCACGTAGAAACCCAAATGAGAAAAACCACGGTGGGGATGAATACCCACAAGCTTGTTTTGAACTATTTTGATGCTTTCTCTATTAGGAGCCTAGTCCGGTTAAAGACTTTACAATAAGGTTCTGCCAGGAACCGATCCTGTTAAAGATCACCTAATTAAGGAATGGCTATATACCCTGTTAAAGGTTGAAACTCTGTTAAAGGTTACCTTGCTAGAGGATTTAAAGAACTCAATGAACTTGAGTCATCTAGTTAGAGGATTTATAGTAAGCCTGTTAAAGCTACCCGACAAAGGGATTTTCCTTCTATTGAAATGGTTAGAAGACAACAGGTAAAACTATGATCTGATAACAACACTATATGCTAAGGCAGATCCTTTTCAGTTCCTCTATTCTATAATCACACTCTGCAGTTTCCACTCACTGGTCTAGAAAGTATCTCATCACTCGAATACATACACAACTTTTGCCAACAACAACAATATCAAAACTCATTGACCTTATAGACAAGAATTAGGTTGGTAACATAAAACCCTAAACCCTAACCATCTTAGGTTTAAAATTACAAGCGGTCCAATCCTGACCGTCCAAACACATTTCATAGAATGAAATAATCTCAAATAGATCACAAGTCATCTTGCTCGTCCATTCTTCACCGTACATAAAAATTAGTAAACCATAATGCTTTCTTCTCATACCGCTAAGAAGAATGTTCATTCCCGAGGTAGACATTTAATGCAGTTGATCTTCTCATGCAAGATCCTCAAGAAAATTATTCACATGCACAAAACTGATGTGGCATCTTGATCTCATCCTTATTTCTTAGATAACTCATCACAAAATATCATCACTTGCATCGCACAAGCTAGATTGCCAAACTGGAAACCCTAAAGCTGAGACTACCAACTGATAGTCACACTTAGTGAAACCCTGACACCGGTCACTACATCTCTTCATACCAATTCTCAAATGTGATCATTAATAACAACTTCTTCCAATCTTCATTCTAGTTGACTTGTACTTATTGACATCAATGACAACATACTTTGTCATTACTTCATCATATGCTAAGAATCTCCCCCTTTGGCATTGATGGCAATACTTAGTGTAGCATTGCAATTATAAACATCATAGACCAGTGCATCTAAAATATCTTCATTAGATATCTTCTCCCCTATCATATATCTTCTCCCCCTTTGACAACAATACCAAAGTGGAGGCACAAGCTTCCATACTCCACTATGCTTCTCCCCCTATGGAGTAGCATCCTTCAACACATCAATCCTGAAAGATTTGTCACTGTAATACTTGACTGATATGGAGTACACATCTTTAGTTTACTTCATGAAGGGGCAAAACCCCTAATTCACCTCTCAAATAGGTAAATGTAGTCTTCGGTAAGGGCTTAGTGAATATGTCTGCTAGCTGCTCCTTACTAGAAACATGTTGTAATACGACCTCTCTATTTTGAACCTTCTCTCTCAAGAAATGATACTTGAGCTCAATGTGCTTAGTTCTAGCATGCAATATCAGATTCTTGGAAATTTTGATTGCACTAGTATTGTCACAAAATAAACTCACCGGTTCAGATATAGGTTCTTTGAAGCCATTTTGTACATGCTTCATCCAGATTGCCTGAGTGTCATTCATAAATGTTGCCACATATTCTACTTTAGCTATAGACTGAGAAATACAACTCTGCTTTTTACTTGTCTAGGAGACTAGTCTTCCACCAAGAAAGAATGCTCCACCGATTGTGCTCTTCTAGTCGTCCACATTACCTTCCCAATCTGCATCAGCAAACACTTTGAGATTAAAATCACCATTATATGGATACCACAATCCATAATCAACTATCCCTTTCAAGTATCTAAGAATCCTCTTGACTGCTACCAAGTGGGATTCTCTTGGATTTTTCAAAAAATGAGCTACTATACCCACTACATGAGCAATATCTAGTCTGTTGTGCACCACATAGTGCAACTTACTGATCATTGACCGGTACATAGTTAGTTTATAGTCGGTCACCATCGGTGTACCAACTGGTTTGCTCTCCTCCATGCCAAAGGTCTTCAATACCTCTTTGACATACTTGGATTGGGTAATAAAGATACCCTCTTTCATTTTTTGAACCTTTAAACCAATGAAGAACTATATCTCTCCAATCAAAGACATCTCAAACTCTTTCTTCATTTCATCTGCAAAAGCATGACTCATTTCATCATCTCCTCCAAAGGTTATGTCATCTACAAATACTTCATAGATCAGAATCTGATCACCTTCAGATTTTAGGTAGATGTTACTTTCCTCACTTGTTCTTTGAAATCCTATTTTCACAAGATGAAAGTGTAACTGTTCATACCATGCCCTTGGTGCTTGTTTCAATCCATATAGGGCCTTGTGTAATCTACACACCATGTTACTATCTTCTGATAGGGAAAACCCATCTGGTTGCTTAATATACTCTTCCTCTTCTAGGATTCCATTCCAGAACACAGACTTTACATCCATCTGGTCTACCTTAAATCCCTTGAATTCTACAAATGCAAGTAGCATTCAGACACCTTCTAGTCTAGCCATAGGAGAAAAGGTTTCTCCATAATCTTCTCCCTCTTCCTAGGCATATCCCTTGCATACAAGGCTTGCCTTGTTCCTCACAATTGTGCCTTCTTCATTTAGCTTAATCCTAAAGAACCATTTTGTACCTATGACATTATTGTGTTTTGGTTTGGGTACCAAGGGCTATGTTGCATTCTTTTATATCTGGTCTAGCTCCTCTTCCATTGCCTTAATCCAATCTTCATCTGCAAGTTCTTCTCTGGAAGTCTTAGGCTCCAATTCAGAAATCATGCAAGAGTTTTCTTTCACCTTTAATCTTGTGAGTATCCCTGCATCTTTATCTCCTATGATCTACTTCGGATCATGATGTAGTTTCACATATCTAGGAATGACTCTAGCTGGTTCTGCTTGCTTCTCCTCTTCTTCTTCACTTACTTCTTCTTCTGCAGCTTCTAATGGTATAGGAACATTGAGGTCTTTACTTGTTTCTTTCTTAACTAGTTCCCAGAAGGATATACCTGATTCATCTTCCACTTTCTCACTTCAAGTTTCCTCAAGCTCTTGAGGGGATTCATCAACTCTGACATTGATACTCTCAACAATTTTTTGAGTCCTATTATTGTAGCATTTGAGAGCTTTGCTCTTAGTGGAATATCCTAGAAATATTCCTTCATCACATTTAGCATCAAACTTGCTCAGATTCTCACCTCTCTTGATGTAACAATTACTATCAAATACTTTAAAATAACTCACAGTGGGAGTCTTCTTGGTACAATACTCATAAGGGGTTTTATTTTTACCTTTCTTGATGAGTACCCAGTTCATAGTATAGACTGCAGTGCACACCACTTCTCTCCAAAAAGTGTGAGCAACCTTTCCTTGGATCAGCATTGTTTTGGCCGCTTCAACTATAGTCCTATTATTCTCTTTTGCTATGCCATTCTATTGTTGTGTCTTTGGGGCAGACAACTACCTCTTGCTACCGCTATCTTCACAATACTTGTTGAATTCATCAGAAGTGAATTCACCTCCTTGATCAGTTCTTAGGCATTTTATCTTTTGACCACTTTCCTTCTCTCCTAATGCTCTAAAGGCTTTGAACTTTCCAAACGCCTTAGACTTGTCTTTCAAGAATGTGACTCACATCATTCTTGAGCAGTCATTAGTAAGAATCATGAAATACCTATCTCCCTGAATACTTCTAGTTTTCATAGGACCACACAAATAGGTATGCACAAGATCAAGTAAGTTTTCTATTGAAAAAAACTTACCTTTGAAATTTCAGGAAGACATCTTCCCAAGTTGACATTCTCTGGTTTTTCAGCAAAGGCAATCCTCTTACTACCTTGATCTTACTAGACTTTACAATATTATCAAAGTTCATATGACAAAGTCTCCTATGCCATATCCAACTATCATCAAAATTTGCCAATAGACACCGACTAATCTTGGCATTCAGCTGAAAAAAGTTACCTCTAGTCTGCATACCAGTGGCAATAAGTTCACCACTCTTTCCAATTATATTGCAGATTCCACCTTTGAACTCCAGAATGAGTCCTTTATCATTTAGCTGAGCAACACTCAATAGGTTATTCTTAAGACCTTCTACCCAGTAGACGTCATCCACACTACTCTTTCCATTTAGTGAAATTAATCATTTTCCTTTTACCAAGCATGGTGCATCATTTCCAAATTTGACAGCACCTCCATCATATTCTTCTAGAGATAGAAACTTTCCCCGGTCACCAGTCATGTGGTGAGAACAACCACTATCAATAATCCACTCCTTAGAGTTGTCAATGTGAGAGACAAGTTCTTTCTTGTCATAAACTTCTTCCTTTATAGCTACAAACACTATGTCTTCATTCTCATCATCCTCATATTCTTCATCAGTAACACCATCATCCACTGCAACAAGACAATTTCTTCTATTTCCTCCTTTATAATTTCTAAACCTCTCCAGTTTATCCTTATTGTCACTATTAGGATAGTTAACAACTATATGTCCTATCTTATTAGAAGAAAAACATTTTAAAGGAAGCTTACCTCTGTATTTTCTAGTGCCTTTTGGAAGTCTCTTGGCAAGAAGAGCTTCAAACTCCATCAGAATTTCTTCATCATCCATACCTCTACTTTGCATGGATTCATAACTGGTACTTACTTCTTTTCCTTTTCTACTTGGTGCAACAGATGCTCTAAAAGCTGACTTAGTCTTCTAAATACTGCCATCATAGCTATTCAACTCATATGCAGTCAACTTTGCAATGATAGAGTCTAAGGATGCCTTGGTTTTGTCAATAGACCTTAGTTCCTGAATAGAAACAACTCTGATTGCATAGAACGGTAACAATGATCTCAAAACTTTACTGACAACGGTGGCATCATCAATGGTTCCACCAGTGCTCTTGATATCTCCAACAACAATCTTGATCCTTATGCCATATTGTTGAATGGTCTCACCTTCAACCATCCTCATGTCTTCAAATTTTCCTCCAAGGCTCTCTTCATTAGCTTGCTTGACATGATCATCATTGCCATATATAGTTTCCAGTGTGTCCCATACATCCTTAGGAGTGTCCTTATCTTGTACATCAATGAACTCAATATTGGTCAAACTGCTAATAAGGGCTTCCATGGCTTGCCCATTTTCTTGAATCTCTCTTTTTGATCATCGGTTAAAGTGCCAATGGGGATTACATAGACATTCTCAACATAGCTCTAGTGTTGAGCACCCAAACTCTTGATATAGATCTTCATTTTGTGCTTCCATATTTTGAAGTTATCTCTACTGAACTTATGACCTTCCCTCTTCATCATTAAGGCAGGATCTTTTACCTCAAGCAGTTAAGCTTATATCACCAAGGACCTGGAGTTGCTCTGATACCAATTGATGAATAATGATAGACAACAAATACCCTAACTGGTACTAAGAGGGGGGGTGAATCAATACATACAAATACTTCTCTGCAACTTATCAAGTTAAAACAATGCTAACCAGTTGTCTTCATTACTGAACTTAACCATGGCAATACTGGTTAAACACAGTAAGACTTCAGACAACATAAACCAGTAAAACCGAACACTTAAAATACATTCAATACTTGATAACTACTTCACCCATAAACATATGCATGTGGTGTATCAACAATACCATAACCATTAGCTATGCATGCATAATTAATCAAACAAAGAATGCTTAATCATCACATGAAAAGTGCACAACTCATGACACATAGATTTTTCACGTGGAAACCCAAATGGGAAAAACCACGATGGGGATGAATACCCACAAGATTTTTTTGAACCCTTTTGAAGCTCGCTCTATTAGGAACCTATTTCAGTTATAGACTTTACAATAAGGTTCTGCTAGGAACTAATCTTGTTAAAGATCACCCGATTAAGGGATGGCTATATACCCTGTTAAAGGTTACCTCGCTAGAGGATTTAAAGAACTCAAAGAACTTAAGTCACCTGCTAAGAGGATTTACAGTAAGCTTGTTAAAGCTACCCGGCAAAGGGATTTTCCTTTTGTTGAAATGGTTAGAAGACAACAGGTAAAACTCTGATCTGATAAGAACACTATATGCTAAGGGAGATCCTTTCTAGTTCCTCTATTCTACAATCACACTCTGGAGTTTTCACTCACTAGTCTGGCAAGTATCTCATCACTCAGATACATACACAACTTTTGCCAACAAGAACAATATCAAAACTCATTGACCTTATTGACAAGAATTAGAACACAAAACCCTAAACCCTAAGCATCTTAGGTTTACAATTACAAGCAGTCCAATCCTGATCATCCAAACACATTTCATAGAATGAAACAATCTCAAACAGATCACAAGTTATTATGAATTGCCCATTCTTCACCGCACATAGAAACCAGTAACCCATCACACTTTCTTCTCATACCGCTAAGAAGAATGTTCATTCTCGAGGTAGAAATTTAATGCAGTCTATCTTATCATGAAAGATCCTCAAGGATATCCTTCACATGCACAAAACTGACATGGCATTCCAATCTCATCCTTATTTCTTAGCTAACTAATCACAAAATATCATCGGTTGCATCACACAAGCTAGATTGCCAAACCGGAAACCCTAAAGCTGAGACTACCAACCAGTAGTCACACTTAGTGAAACCCTGACACTATTTCACTACATCTCTTCATACTAGTTCTCCAACTTGATCATCAATAACAACTTCTTCCAATGTTCATATTGGTTGACCTATACTTATTGACATCAATGACAATATACTTTGTCACCGCTTCATCATATGCCAACATAAATATCATAAATTTTATGCTTCCCATCAATTATAATGCTTCCTTATCAATAAATAGGTGTAGCTACCTCTCCTAAAAATTTGACTAATCCTCCATCTATTAGAAACAATGCACCACTGAGAGGGGGAGGGGGTGAATCAGTGGTTCTCAAAACTTTTCTTTTTGGCTTTCTTTGTGAGAAAAACTAGTTTGCTAAACAAGCAAAATGCAGACTTACTGGTTAGTAATGAGACTATCTCCAATACACACACTCACAAGGAGACATCACACAACACCAGTATATACGAGGAAAACCCAATATGGGAAAAACCTCGGTGAGCAATGTTGTTGAAGTCTACTACTCCAATCCAACCTCACGGTTAAACATAGTTACATAGTTTAGGGAACCAACCCAAGGATATTCAACCCCTAGCTTTAGGGAACCAACCCAAGGAGCTACAACCCCTAATAGATTTATGGGCTACAACCCAAAGGAGCACCAACCCCTCAACCGAGCTACAACTCAGTGTTCATTAAGCAAACTTCAAATACATAAGTTATTATCATGTTACAAGTGAATCTTGCAACCTTATCAAATGTCTTACTCTATCAGTGAAGTACTTCTCTCTTCTACTGACTCACTCTTCTTCATGCTCTGCACCTACTACTACTCTACTAGATTTGCACCTCATTCTTTGCACATCATCGGTTTCACACTCTGCTAGTGTAGTCACTACCGATTCTTCTCTTAAACTGATTGAAAGCTTCAACTAGGTTCACTCTCCCTCTCTTTCTCGTTGAGCACTCAGCTGATCTTCTCTTTACTTGAACAAGTCTACAACTTCGCAATAATACAATATTCTCTCTATTCAGCAGCAACAAACAATTTCTTAGGCTTTTTTACTTATAGCCCAGATTCCTGCCAAAACGCTAATTCAAAACTTAGGCGGTTAGGGTTTCTTCACCATCTTTGGGACATACCAAATTTGATCAGATTTGCAAGATCTGATCTTTCTGACATCTGAATGCATATCTCCGCCATAGTCATGTTTCCTTGATCACATCCTTTAATTCGGGTGATTTTATTTTTACCTTCTCAGCAAATCCTTTAGTTAGTCACAACAGATCTGTCAGGTTGTTTCCTTCATCGCCTTGATCTTCCCAATCTCTTAGCTGGCTCGTAGTTGTCTTTCATACCTCAAATCTCAAACCCCTGCAATCCTTCTGCAACATGTCCCATGATGTGAGGGGTCTTTCATTAAAGCTGACTAACCCCACAACAACCTTATCGCTTGTACATTCCATCTTTATCCAATCGCAGGTTTTCCATGTTGACTCCATGTCAACTATCTGCCAGCTTGGCACTTAGAGTCAGTCCAAGTAGGATCACCGACCAACCACCTTGCCGATTCCTTACTTCAGCCAGTTTGCTAACCATTCTAGTCTCAACCATTCTACCAGTTACTTTGTCATATCTACTCTCATCTTGAGCTATCGATGGAACTCTTAAACCAGTTTCCAGACAGGTAATTCCAAGATATCTTTTGCTACTTCACCTTACTTATACAACAGATGGACTCATATACCAGTTACCACTCTTGATGAAATCATGCCATTTAACCTTCAACGAGCTTCATCTTTATTAGGTGAGAAACTTTGTTTGCATCTACTTGGCCTTTCCTTTCTCCCTGATCAATTATGTTCATCCCTCTTACTAGTTTGTCATGGTGACAAACACTTCACACTACCCTTGTATTGGTATCTCAACATGCCTTCTTTGTCAATCCACTGCATAACCCCGATCTTATGCATTTGAGGCATTCCTTCAATTCACTGGTTCATTATTCTCTTGTAGTGTTGATGTGATTTAGATAACATTTTGCCTCTTCATCACAAGCAACCACTCAAACACCTTGCCCATTTATCAGTTGACATACTCTCCTTGCCGATGATGCACTCTGCCAGTGACCTATCTAGCTCATCCACACAAGTCCAGCAGTGACTCCTGAGGTCATCTTCCTTGCCTTACCGGTGTTTTGAAACACAAGGTGATATCAAAGATATCACTACTTGTACTCCTTCATAAGAATGTTGCACATACATCTCTTCTATCAGTAACCATCCTATAGTGGTTGACATCAATGACAACATAATGCCAACACCATCATACTTCTCAAGTTTAACAAACTTCCCTTTATGTCCTATCATTTGATTTGAGTTTTTGGAATTAATAATCCAAGCCTTTGATTCTACTTTAGAATGCAAATGAGTTTTTCCTTTCATAAGATTTCCACTATTCTTCATATTTTTTGATCTTTTAAACCTTCCTCATCGATCTCCTTTATAGCCAAGAAAAATAATTATTTATTTTAATCATCACCATCTTAATATTTACATAAGTGTGTCTACAATGAACAAAAACTACTTTTTCCTTTATCTATGTCATCTATCTTCTTATTTCTATCACCACTTTTGTATCTTTTCTTCCTTTCGTCAGATAAAATCTCTTATAATCTTCCACATACATATATCTAGAGGCATATTGACCAATTATACCATAGTTAAATAATTTTTGAAGTAGCATATGTTTTTAATTTTCAGTCTTCTTACAAAGTTTTCTTCAAGCTCATCCATCTCTTCACTTTCTTCGGTTCATCTTCAGACTTATTTGAAACATTGAATGTTGTGTTTCTCCTTTCCTTTTTGATATTATCAATTTCAACAATCTCAAAAGAAGATAGTGAACCAAGGAGTTGGTCTAGTGTGTACTTATCTTGGTCATGGCTCTCCTCAATGGTAAACCTCTTGGGCTTGAAGGGTTTAGGTAGTGTTAGCAACACTTTTTTTTTCCATGAAGACTTTTGGAAGCATGTACAACTTCCTTTACCTTGTGTACATAGCCTTCAATGAGATGATCATTAGACATCCTTAGGTTTTCAAATGTGTGCTTCAAATTTGTCAATTTAGCTTTCTTTGACTTTGGATCACATTCATATACACTTCTCAACTTGTCCCAAATTTATTTAGCAATTTTCAATCCCACAAGTCATGCAAACACTTCATCACTTAAGAAATTGAAAATAGAATCCCCATCCTTTGTATTATTTTTAAAATATTTTATCTCATCTAAAGTCTATGGAGGAGCATTTTGTGGAGCACCTTAACCGATCTTGATAATTTCCCATATTCCCTTCGATTGAGATTCCAAGTGATATTTCATTCTCTCTTTCAAATTAAAGTAATTTTTATCTTCAAACATTGGTACTTTCAAATTCAAATCCTACACCATTTTGGATCTTCCTCAACCAATTAAGGTTCACAAGAAGGGACTAGACTCTGATACCAATTATTGAACACACAACAAGACTTAGAGGGGGATGAATAATTTTGATTCTCTAACATAATTTTTTTTTTTATCTATTAAACTACAAATAACTATTAACATACTAGTTTAATGAAATCATGAAAGCACAAAACACAATCAACCCATGAACATCAGATTTATGTAGAAAACCCAAGAAGGGAAAAACCATGGTGAGAATGACACACATACTATAGATATGAATGATTACAATAATTAGTCCACAAGCTAGGGAGCTCACAACTCTAAACTTCCTAGCTAAGTTGCACAACCTTAGGGCAAGATACAAAGTACTTGCATAGCTAAAACTCACTTCTTCAAGGCAACATATAGAAAGCTACCAAGAGAGACACACTATCTTTCAACAAAAATAGTTATACTAAAAATAAATAGGATCCCCTAATCATGAAATTGATGTTGAATCTCTACATCAAGTGTCTAATACCAAGGCAAATAAAAATGACCTCAATCTCTATTATCGAACACTGTCAAAGTTATTCTCAACTAACTTTCACACACCTCTTCCATCAAATATATATGTATATCATTGCATCCACATCACATTATTTCAAACAAATCCACACATTTTTACGTTTTAACTCATACATTTACTCATCTTTAAATAAAATGATTTTTATTAAAATTCTCAACTAGGTTGGCCCCAAGAAGAGTATATAAAATTACATAGCTTAGATCAACTACCAATAATATCCAATTTAGTCCACTCCAGGAGAAAGAAGAGACCCAAAAATATCAGAACACATCATTCTTAGAAGTTGATTCCAATGATCCACACACACAAGAACACATCTTCCAAAGCTAATTCCAAATGAAATGTGTAGACAAACAATAAAACTTAGCAACTAGTCAAACCAAAAGCATCTTCCAATATAAATTAATTAATGTAGATATTCACACACCATGGTGACACCTAGAACAATATTTCTACTCAACCTAGAATGCAAATCTGGACCAAAAAGATCATCATAACAATATAATCAAGCACAATGAGACCCAAGAGAACTAACCATACTAAGCACAAACTATTATAACTCACATGTAAAACAAAAAAACACTAGATTTTCAAATTGGGACACTGTACAAACTAAATAAGGATATCCTCCATACTACAACACTTTAATTCACATATCTAGAAGTCACCAAGAAAATTTTGGACCATTCTAATAGACACTCTCACTCTTAGAGAACAAAAGTAGTGAATCTCATCATCTAAGAAACTAGAGGAACTATAAAATTGATAGTACATTATTCACAAAATAGTAATATTATAGCCAAGTCTACACACCATACTCTTCACAAGCCAAAAAAAAATATTCTTCCACTAGGGTATAAAATACTCTTTCCTATGTATTGAAACTTCTGCTACACTGATCTTCCAAAAACCCCTCATGTAAGCACAACATCTACAATATTAATACCAGATCAAATATACCACTAAACATCTATCACCAATTTTATATAATTTACTATAACCTCAACTAAGAAATGAATCAACAACACCAACCATCATCCAACATCTCTATTTATCTTTCATAAAAAAATTCATCTGAAGCACCAATCAAACTCAACAATTGCGTCAAGCAATATCATACATCGTTGCTTATCTTTCACAACAAACATCAACTAAGGCACCAATTAAACTCAACAACAACACTAATTTCTCACAGTGATAATTAACATTACAAAATAGAGGAACCTTCATATACTTGCATGACAACATAATAACAACTCACCTATCACCAGTTACAATAACCAACAATAGTTTGCATAGCACGAGAAAAGTCACCTATCACCAATTGTCATCAACAATAGTTTACATAGTACAAGACTATAACAAGACCAGACCATATATGGACCGAAAAGTTTGACATCAATGATAACATACAAGACTAGACCACATCTGGACCAACCAGACATCCAGACCACCAATTTTGACATCAATGACAACATAGCTCATATTTTCAATAGATTCTACATACGGGCATGTAGAAATATGTGTCCATACATTAATATTAGGCTATATGAGTATCTACGATTACCACAAGATAATTAGAATAAGAAAAGGGCATAGAAAATAATGATAGAGAAGTATGTAATAGTAAACTAGTAGTAATAAATACTACCCAATAATTTTCTATAAGTGTAGATATGCGTGTAACAAAAATATGTATTTTATAAATAATATATGGGTATATATATCTTTTGATACCTATAATTATGCAAAATTACTTGAGTATTTATGTTATGCATATGTTATCTAATTCACAATTATGATTTCCTTATTTGTTGGGAAAAAAGGAGAAAAATTAATTACCCAACAAAAATAAAGAGAATTCAAAGGGATTTCTAGATAGCCATAGATATTATCACAAGAAAATACAAGAGCTAAAAAGGCCTCACAACAAACCACCAAAAAGGAAGTAACAAACCAATCAAACATCAAGAGGAAGTTATGATAGTTAACCCACATTAGTCTAAAGTAGATTTAAAGCTTGAGTAACCTATTCTGAGTACAAAGAATCCCAATTCTATATATTCCATCCATTGGAACTGCCAAAGCCTAATGAGCTAACATAAATAATCTCGAACTCGTGCCTATATTCCATACATTGCTTAACACTAGTGCCTTCTCTAGGAAAATCATTATGTACCTGAGCAAACAACTCTTGGAATCGGGAGTAAACGTTTATCATGGGTGATTTAAACTGGAGTCTTGTTTAAAATAGTATGCCTTGGAATCTTTTACATTAATTCAAAACCAGACAATGTCAATTATATAAAATATTTTCCACTGTTTGTCGGGAATCGGATAACTACATAGGATTCTATATTTTAAAGTGAAGTATAATGTGTTTTAATTTGATAAAAGAGAATAGAATGGAATTCAAAGCACATTATCGTTTTCTGCCAGTGTACATACTGCAGAAAAAGCGGATTTGTGAAGATCACATTCGGAGACATGTCCTGAAAATTTTAACCAACCTTACTATGTCTAGTTAACAGAGAAAACGTGTCATTTTGAGTTCTCGGAAAATGATGGATGTGGGAAAAGATTCTAAAACTAGTAGGAAAACTGCTAGGGAAAAATGACAGATATTTACAGCTAATGGTCATCCTTTCTAGGAATACTAGGGGACTGAATGGTTCCCACAAATAGATTTTAGTATGAAATTAGGTGAAAGAATTTAAACCTAACATTCTGCTTCTTCAAGAAACGAAGATGAGTGTTGATGCCTTCTTAAAGGTGATTAAATTTATAAAAAAAAAGAATTAATTCATTGATAGTCAATGTGGATGGTGCTTCAGTGGGTTTAACAATAATGTGGAAGCATCACAATTTTAAGGGTGTTCTACGTTCTCAAGATAAGAATGATAGAAATGTTTTCTTCTTTGATGAAGCTACTAAATCTAAGAGGGTACTCTCTAATATCCATGTGCTTAATAATTTTGTTTCTATAAGGGGCTTACAACCTTCCCTCCTTGATTCTCATGCTTCATTTTGAAATTCCAAGTGGATGTTGATGGGTGACATCAACACCCCTCTTTATCCCTCTAAGAAGATGGGGTGTTCCCTAATTTTTTTGACAATATGTTTGACGTCCATGAGTTTTTGTCTAAAGGCAAGATAATTGACATGGAATTGGAGGGTACAAATTTTACTAGGTCTAATATGAAATCGGATCCATATGGTATCATTCAAGTTTGTCTTGATCGATGTCTTCTATCTTCTTTCTTGAATCTTATTGACAACGGACATCTTTCCTCCCTTATTCGCTTTGGTTTGGATCATTGTGTTATTTTTCCATAATGGATCCAACAAAAACCCCAATGAATGTTCTCCTTCATATTTGAATTAATGTGGACCCATCACCCTAATTTTAAATACCTTGTGGCTCTTTGGTGGAGCTCCAAAGTCTAGGGAATGGCTATGTTCAGGGTTGTTCATAAATTAAAAATTTTAAAAAGAAATCTTTAAAAATAGAGTAAATATTGTATTGAAAATTAATTTCTCAACAGAAGGATTTAAAAGATTAGAACCAAACTAGTCAAATGGGGATGGAAAGGTCTAGTGCTTCCTCTGAAAAAGGTCAAATAAGAGAGGAATCTTCTTTCTAAAATTCATAATATGATGCTAAAGAAGAAACTATTGTAGAAACAAATATCCAAAATCCAATGGGTCAAAGAGGGGGATAGGAATACTAATTATTTTCAGCAATATGCCCTCAAACACAATAAAATTAATAGAACTACTAAACTGACAAGGTCTAATAGCTCCACCTTCACTCTGGGCGGAGATATTCATAGGGAGGCTATTAACCACTTCATTTATATGTTCAACCCTCCTCCTATGATTGGAACATTTATTGTTGATATTTCAGATAATCTCCTCCAAGTTATTCCTAAATCTATGTCCCCCTAGGATTTGGAGGCTTTGGAACTCAGATTCGCAGATGATGAATTGAAGAAGGATGTCTTCTCCCTTGGCTCTTTCAAATCCCATAGCCTTGCTAGATTCCCCTCATTTTTCTTTAAAAAATATTAGGACACAGTGGGTCTAAACATCATCATTGATGCTAGGGAATTCCAAGCTTCTGTAAGCCTCCTTAAAGAAGTGAGCAACACCTATCATGACCTAGTTCGTAAAAAGAGTGATGCTGACATAATGGTGCAATTTAGACTTATTAGCCTCTATAACACCTTAAACAAAATCTTTTCTAAATTACTAGTAAATCAAATTAAACCCTTTTCTTTAGAAGATAGTTCATGTCCACCAAAAGGAGTTTCTCTTAGATCAATGGATCTCTCATGTTGTTCTTGTTGCAGACAAAACTCTCACTTCCATGGAAAGTAGAAACAGAGAATGCATGCTCCTTAAACTTGATATAGCCAAAGGCTATGACATGGTGTCTTTCCCATTCCTCTCTAAAATCCTCCACAAATTTGGATGTTGTGGTAAAATTTTGAAAATGATAAAGGTGTGCTTCCACTCCCCAATGTACTTGGTCTTGGTAAATAAAGCTCCATGAAGTTTTTAATTTATTTCTAGGGAAATTAGACATGAGGATCCCCTTTCTCCCTAGCTCTTCATTATCATGGAAGATGTACTTGGTAGGAATATTTATATTTGTTTCAATCAAGGCCTCTTGAGGGGTATATTAACTTCATCATCCATCTATGTCATTTCTCAGCAATAATTTATACATGATACTCTTCTGTTTGGCACTACTTCCTTGATATAGGTGAGGGTTTGGATTTCTCTTCTAACTTATTATGCTTTGGTGTTAGGTCAAAATATAAACTTGGATAACAGTTCTTTATATTTTATGAATGTTTGTTCATCTCTTCAAACTCCAATTTCTCAACTATTGAAATGTCTGGTCTCTAATCTACCTTCATCATACTTGTGCATGCCTTTCACATCAAGAAAAGTTGACAACTCAATCTCGCATTCTCTTCTACAAATAATCCAAAAGAAGCTTGCTAGCTAGAAAGGAGCCCTCTTTATTAATGGAAGTAAAATCCAAATTCTTAAAGCCTCTCTTCAAAGAACCTTACTGCATCTCCTTTTAATATTCCCTATGTTGGCTTCTTGGGTGAAAAAAATGATCAGATTTAAAGAAGATTTTCTCTAGTGGGGTCTTGAATAGAAAAATTTTATTTTACTTTTGGAATAGGAGAAGGATTTTTAAAGAAAAGAGGTTGTAGGCCTTAATATTAGAGACTCACGCTCTAAAAAATTGGCTCTCCTTGACAAAGTTGGTGTGAGGAAGAATAAATATCTTTAAGGAAGAGATGGTAAGGATTTCCTTTGTGATAATACCCTATCATTGGGTTCCCACATATGAAACAATCTCATCAAAGCTAAAACTCTACTACAAAAGAGAATTTTATAGAAAATTGGTAATGGTAGAGATTTTCAATTCTAGAGAGATCCTTGGGCCTCTTCTATTCTTTTAGAATTTCATTTGATCTACTCTACTACTGAGAAGGACTTAATGAACAAAATTGGTGCCTTAGTGAAGGATTACTGTTACACATCTTCTTATCCTTCTTCCTAAAGGATTGATCCCGTGTGGTTCGATCCTTTGATCAATACAACTACAAAGGAACTTCTCTAGATCTTACATAACATGAGATTTTTTAGAACCAATTCTAAAGGTAATTTGGTTTGGCCATCTTTAAAGGATGGGATCTACTCAATTAGGTCTATAACCTCTTGAAAACCTCTTGTCTTTCTCAATTTAAGTTGTTAAAAATTTGGAGTCTAAAACTATTCCTAATGTTTGTTTCTTTTGGTGGATGGCTTGGCATAAGAAAATACTTATTATTGACAACCTTCAAAAGAGAGTGATCCATCTTGTGAAAAGATGTATATTTATGTGAAAAATCTAAAGAAAATATTAACCAGATCATTTTCCACTATCAATACTTGTGGAATATAAGACCAAATATTATGTCTCTTCACTCTATCTTGGATCTGGCATAAATATCCAAAGCTGGTCTCATTTGGTTGGTCCCCTTCATGTGGTTACCCTCTCATTATTGAACTATGGTGGTAGGCATTCCTTCATA
This sequence comes from Cryptomeria japonica, assembly GCF_030272615.1. NCBI lineage: Eukaryota > Viridiplantae > Streptophyta > Pinopsida > Cupressales > Cupressaceae > Cryptomeria > Cryptomeria japonica. Next base: position 586,901,051 of record NC_081405.1, on the reverse strand, counting down.
TAAGTTGTAGAGTTTGGAAAGAATGCAATAATAGAATATTCAAGGACAAGAATATCCAGTGGGAAGCCTTAGTTTATTCTATCATTATCAATGCTCAGGAAAACATGAAATATTTCACTGGGTTCAAATATAAACATCCACCTTCTACATTGGAGAAGAAAATAGATAAAAATGGGGAAATAACTAAGTCTCTTTCTCTTTTTGTCTACCCACCTATTGTTCTCAGGAACACTACTAAATGGTCCCTCCCAACACCAACTGGGTAAAATTAAATTTTGACAACTCTTCTAAGGGTAACCCAAGTCAATTGGTTGAGTTGACATCATTAGAGATATAAATGGTGATCTGGTTCTTTCCAATATGGTAAATCTTGGAATCCAAACCTTCAGCCTTTCTTATGTGGTGGTGACCTTCTACAACATATCTATGACTAAGGACAAAGGTTTGCAAAAATATTGTTATTGTAGGGGACTTCAAAAATGCAATCATGGTGCTTCCTAGTGAAGCAACCCCAGGTTGGTTTATGAAAGATCTCATTTTTTAATGTTGTCCCATTCTTTTAACCATTGGACACGTCAAACTCTCCCACACCCTTAGGGAGTGAAATAAGTCAACTGATAGGCTGACCAATATGGATCCTTGCACTAGTTGTATTCAAATGTGGACTACCTTGCATGAGATCTAATGAGATGTTTGAGTTGTGATCCAGGATGACATAAGCACAAATGTGTTCTAGGATTTGAGGACCACTATCCTAATAATGGCCTTTTCCATCACTTTATGTAATCATTACACAATGAAGAGTATTACCTTTTATAGTGGAAGAGGTTTGCCTTTCCTCCTTTCCTAATATCAATTTTTTATGTCATTTTCCACTTTTAGGCTTAATTTATCCTTTTTCCAATAGTTGTCATTACTATTTTTTTTTAGAACTAGTGTACCATGGGGGGATATCTTATGAAGAATGATCTTCATAATTGTGATAATTTTAAAAGAGACAAAAATTTTTTGTTTGTGATTCAAATGAGAAATATTTCCACCTACATTGAGGGTATGAAAAGCTTTGATCCCTCTCTCTCTAAACAATGTGGTTGTTCCTAGGATGAGGGGAAGGTTTTTATAGGGGGATTTCTTTCACTATTTCTATGGATCTTAATGCAGCTCTCATTGGGCTTTTAGTGGAGGGCATGACTTTTCCTAAAAAATCCAAAGGAAATTATATAGAAGATTTGAAGAGATTCTTTGATGTTGGTGAGAGAATATTTTGGTTACAAAATGATTTCAATAGGGAGGACATCCATGATAAATAGAAGGAGGTTGCACTAGTCCTGATGAAATAAATCACTCTTGATGGTAGGTACAAAATATTCCACTCTCAACTATTTCTAATGTTGAATAATTTTAGACATGACATAAAATGAATTTTTATTTTTGGATTATTTTTTCCCTATCTCAATCTATTGCTATTTCTAAGTCAAAGGATGTGGTTCCCCTTCACCAAGGGTTATTTCTCAATATTTACAATTTTCATTTATCTCTATCTCCTACTAGAGGTCCTAATATAAACCCTATTGGACCAATTTTGAACACTACCTTGGTTATGGAGTTGTCAAATGCACCAAAGACTAATCATAAAGGTGCCTCTGGCTATGTTGTAGTCACTCCCCCTTCTAAATATTTGGTTGCCTAGGTCAATAGTAGCACACTTGCAAAATAAAAAATATTGTGCCATGCCTAAACCCAAAAAGAGAGAAATTTCAAAGGGCTTTTCATTCAGGAGGTCATCTGTAAGGACTCCTCTTCTTTCTAGACTACTATATTGAAGTGGAACCCATATTAAACCCTCCCTATCATTTATATGTTGGCCCCTAATTCTTCCACACCAATCCTAGGTTCCCCTCCTCCCTCCCCTTTTTTTGGCCTCTAGTGCTTGGGAGTTACTAGAGGTTATGGATAAAGTTAATGAACTTTTTATCACATATAACAAGAAAAAGGAAATCATTTGATGGCTCCTAGATTAACCTCACACTACAAAAAGAAAAATTAATAGACTAGAGACTTTGGCTAAGGTAGAGGCCAAGACTACTAACTGTTTGTGGAGGATAAAGATGATAGATTCTGGACTACTAATAATGACCTATCAAAGAGACTCATGTTATGGAATAATTTAGATGTGGAGGTCAAATATTAGAGTGCCAAGGTAGTCTCAAAGGAGAAAGAAAGAAAATTTTGAAGAGATTGTGGCTTTTGACAAGGATATAGAAAGATAAAATTTGGCTTCCATACAAGTTCTCTAGGAAGAGCTTTAAAAAATAAATGTCAAGAGGAAGAGGTCCATGGAGATTGTTACTAGTGCTACTTCAAAGCTAAAGGTCAAATTTGAGTCCCCTAGTTCTACTCCTACTAACAGTATGATAAAATGACTCTCCTTTTAGGATAAAGTTAAGGAGTTTAATTAGGGATGGGAAGCTATTAAAACCTCCACTTTCTAGACCATTTTATCATGTCTTGTGGGGGTGGTGTTTTGGTGTTGGTCTTATTTTGTTTTCTTTTATGGTCTTTGTCTAGTTTTATATTCTAGTGTAAATGTTGGTCTTAATGCTGGGTGTTCTCACTCATCGTGAGACCTCTTTTGTTTTCCTTTCGGATTTTATGTAAGGGTTTGAGCCCTCTTCCACTTAATCTAATCAAAACTATAAATATCATGTAGATATATTACTATATAATTGTATATCTTTAATTGATATGGAAGTAAACTAGGAATAACCATTCAAATTCCTTATGGTTTAAAAATTCAATGTCTATTATTATCGGTCACTTTAATTATTATAATTAATAATGTAATTAAGAATCTCAACTAGAAAAATGAATATGTAATATACTGGCTAGATTTGAACTCTTTAATTTGTTCCTTGTTTTCTCATAGATTGTCTTGATGTATATATCTTATTTTGTATAAAAACTCAATTGTGCGTGTCTAAGGTTTCTTCGTTTCCTTAATAAAAAACCTATGAATTTTAAAAATTATCAAAGACAACTAGAAAGTAGCAAAAGCTGTCTTACATAATGTAATAATGAATTCTTTGTTTTAATGCTCCTTAACTTATGATGCAAGTATGTGTATGAGCTAGTCGATGATATCTATGTACAATATTATTTTAAAATGAACTAGGGATAGTTGTTAAATATAAATCCAAAAGTTGTAAGTAAAAAATTTTACTTTTTGATTTAGAAATCAACAACTAATTGGAAAGGTAATTTTGACTCTAAATTTAAACTTATAAACTAATGGTTTTGGGTTCAATTTGATAAATAACAAAATCAAACTAAGCCACTTGCATAAATCATCAAACTAAAAGTTAGTGAGAAAAGGATAAATTTGACTACAAATACAATCAAGATTTATTTTATATCAACCCTTAGTATGAATCACATACTATATGTTTTCAATGTATAGACAATAACCAATTGAAATTGAGCCTAAAATGAAGGAAAGTGCATCACTTCCACTTGTTTTTTATTAAAATAACTAGGGAGGGGTTCCAACCCATTATAGATCATAAACATGAACCATGAAATCCCAATTTGAGACAAACTAGTCATAGTAATAGCTAAATAGGGAAACCAACTAAGAAATATTAGTATTGGAGGTGAGAGTAAACAACCAAGATTCAAACAGAGCAAGGGGGATACACATCAAATAATTAAATTATAGAAAGATCAAATGAACAACCATCGTGAAAGGGTATAACATCAAATTTACTTAGAAAGTGGCCAAAATAGAAGAAAACCCAAGTAGAAATGCACCAAAACAAGCTAGTGAACATTAGAGTTGAGAACAAGTAGTGGGCACAATGGAACAATCTAAGTTTTCATAATCAAAAGGGGAAGGATCCTCTTCTTGTATTGAACAAAATTCCAATTAGAACCATATTTTTGTAGAGATTCAAAAGGAGTAGTGCTAGAGAATTCATCAAAGGTAGTAAATGAATCCAACAAGCAAGTTGCTGACCCTAGAAGGGGAACCTAGATATCAAGATGTAGTCACATAAATCTGTCCACTTAATTAAATGAATACTTAGTATTTATTTGATTATTTAACCATCAATTAATAATTAATTAAATTAATATTTAATTAATTCATCTTAACCCTATTCTCCTATTAATTAAATAAATTATTCAATTTATTTGATTTAATTCACTTAACCAAATTCAGACCATTAATTAAATAAATAAATCATATTTATTTAATTAAATCTTCTCTCACATTTAAATAAATTAATATTTATTTAAAACCCCCAAAATCCCACCTCTCACATTTAAATAAATAAATCATTTATTTAAAATCACCTTTATCCTCCACCCACTTGCATTTTCCTACAAATACAAGTTGCACAATTATTTTAAATAAATAATTTATTTAAATCACCTTTATCCTCCACCCACTTGTATTTTCCTACAAAAGCAAGTTGCACAACTATTTTAAATAAATTATTTATTTAAAATCCTATTTATCCTCACCCACTTGAAACCTTTAATGGTTTCCCTTAAAGTATTCAAACTTGATGGCTTTAAAGTCTTCAAACTTGATGACTTCCTTCTATAATCTTCTTAAGACTTTAATGGTTTTCCTTAAAGTCTTCAAGCCTTTAATGGTTTCCCTCAAAGTCTTCAAGCATTTTAATGCTTTATCTTCATTTTTCTCATTTAAATAAATTAATATTTATTTGAATATTTATCCAAATGCAACTTACACCATTTAATTGAAATAAATGATTTTATTTTAATTGAAAATACCAAAATTTCTCCCACTTGCATTTTCCTACAAAATCCACTTGTATGCCTAAACCCCTTCTAGATTCTTCTAAACCCTTCCTAATTAGCCTAATCCATCCCCTAAATATTGTCACATTCCTAAGCAAATTGGAGTCACTTCTCAAAGACTCCAAAGTCTTTGAAAAGCAATTAATGCTTTGTGTGTTCAACAAATTAACCCTCAAAGTCTTTGATAACCATTGAAGGCTTTCAACCTTCAACCACTTAATCCCCAAAGTCTCCAATAACCATTAATGGTTACCTCAAACCCTCCCACATGGTTAAAACATTTGTTTTGACTCAACCTCTACCCAACCCAAAGGTCTCATCAAGCCTTTAATGCTTTGACCATGATTATCTCTTAATCATTTGCACAAAGGTTTATCCTTGGATTAACTCTTAATCCAATGGGCAATCTTAATTTAGACTTGACCCTTACCTTCTAGATAACCATGAGGTCTTCTCAGGCCTTTAATGCCTCCAACCTCTTCTCTCAACCCAATCCTATGTTGACACTTGTCACCATTTTATTGGTGCCAATTGTGCACATGGATCCCCAACTTTCAAACTTGGCCCTTGATTAAACCATTCAATCTTAACCCTTCATTTCCCCATTTCTTCTATAAATAGAACCCTTCTCCTCAAGCAAAAAAGAAGCATTTAGAGTATTGTTGTTATGCTGGCATTAGCATAGAGCTTTTTCATAGCATCACTATCTACTCTTGCATAGTATTTGCTTATCATATTCAACCATCTTGAATCTCCATATGGCATCCATGGCTAGTGCTAAAAGCTGAGAGCTACACTCATTTGGGACTTGGAGAGGAGAGGAACAAGGGAGGAGCAACTATGAGCATCTTGATTAGCTATTTCATTCTATGTTTATATGCTTTCTATTTCATGCTTAATATCTCTCTTGATATGCCTGTTTAGGATAATCTTTTGTTGCTAACACTAACGTTTGTTTCTTGTGCTCTTGTGTGTGTTGCCATCAAACAGATTTTCAAATCCTTTTTGCAGAGCATCACAAGAAAAAGAGAGTTTGGAACCATGGATGGGATGAGGCTAGAACTTGAAAGAGATCCAAAAGGCATCAAATTGCTACAAATTGGTCTTAGAGTATATGAATCTCATCTAATAAGAATCAAGACTAATTCATGTGTTCCATGAATTGAAATGCTTTATGATTTTTTCTGTTGGTACCATGGCTCACTAGATGTTTGTGTCTTGTTAAGTATTATTATATGCAAAGTCTTGTTTATCTTACTTAATTAATTCTTCTTCACATAATTTATAATTCTCCTAATTTGAGTCTTCACAAATATCCTTAGAAATGTCTCTTTGCATTTATCTTTAATCCAAATATTTTGTTTTATTACACTCTAATAATATTTTTCATTGTATTTCTCCCCTCACAGGAAAGATGAAAGAATGCACAATCAAAGTATATATAGTTAAATATGTCTAAATAATATAAATTATTTGACTTGATAATTAATTAACTATTATTTCTTCAAAATTAAATGTTTGTTTAAATTTAAATTATATTTATTTAAAATAAATAAATTACTTATTATTAACAACTACATTTTTGAAGCCACATTCAATGTCATTAAAAGGTCACTCTCAAAACTGTTTGAATAACTGAAAGGTTTATCTGAAATCCATGTATGTATGTAGGCATTATGTATACATACATACAAATATACATATACATATATGTAAAAGTACATATGTACATTTATATATGTATGTGTTTACATACATACATACATACATACATACATACATACATACATACATATGCATATGCATATGGATATGCATATATTGTGTGTATTTATGTACATGTGTATTAACTAAAACTTCTATAACTTCTATTGTTACATCTAGGGATATACATTCATCTGATGATATTGTTTGACCTATTGATAGTATGTCATGCATCCCATTATAGTAAATTTTCCACAATCTTTGATTCTCTTATGGATAGTCCTATTCTTTATATACAAATAAACCATAAATCTATTAGTAAGAAGATCTATAAAAAATAATATTTTATTTTATGCTTAAAGAAACTATAGATTTATTAGTATCATTGTTTATTAGAAATAAAAATTGGTAGAATTGGAAGTCACGTGATATTTTAACTCCAATGGGAATCTCTATTTATACCTATTAAAAACTATATTTTGTTATATGCCTAAGGAAATCATAGATATATTATTACCAATGTTTAATAGCAATAAAATTTGGTAGTATTATAAGTCATATGATATTTTAACCATAGTTATTTTTATCCATATGTATATCATGACTAAATATTATTAATTATTTTTTAATCTCAATGGATAATTCAAAATTAATAGAATGAGAAATCATATGATATTTTAAGCGAGAATTTTTCTTGAAAGTAAATTAGGATTTTGATTAGCTCCTGGCATAAGCAAACCCTAGGAAGATAATTAATAGTAGCAATGAATATGAAATTTAAAAATATAATTGATCCATGATAAATATACAAAAAACAAAAATACACATAAATCTCTAAAGGTCATAAGAGTACAAGGCTTCACCAAAAATGATGGTAGAATTAAAGTTTGCTTACCTAAAACAACAAGGTAATAAAATTAGATATTAATAGTTGAACAAATATACTAGAATTAAAATATGTGGCATTAATAATTAACTTGAACAAAGAAAAAACTAACTATATAAATAAGTTAAATATAACTAATGTACTTAGCTATAAATATTATGTGGATATTGTTGGATATTGTTGCTGCTAGGATATGTTATTGTCATTGATGTCAACATATTCCTGTGTTTTGGTGTTCTAGTGATTGCATAGAATTGATCTGGTTGGTTTATCTATTTGATATCCTAAATCAACTAGAGATACTTGATTCAATGTTAGTTTCATGATGCTAAGTGGTGATTTAATCAAGTTATGGATTCTAGTGTAAGGATTGATTTTTTAATATCCAATATTGCAGTACTCTAGTATTTGATCTATTGTGCTATAGAATGATTATATCTTGAGTTGCAGATTGGGATGTTCATCAGTATCTTAAATTTAGATGGTTCATGATCTGGTGCACTGCAAGTTATCTTTTTATTCCTAGTTGTTGTTGTTGAGTGATCTTGAGTATTATCATGTTGATCAATGAAGATTTGATTAAGTGGTGTTGGTATATCCATTATGGATGGTTCTAACATGCTTTTTGGTATTTCCTAATTGTGTCTTAATTGTTTTGTTGGTCTGCATTGATCATTGTGCGCATTATTGACGACTCTCATGTTGGCAATTGACACTCATCTGGTGGTTGATTAGATGTTTAGAGTTGTCATTGATGTTAAATCTTCATAGTGATTTGATTCGGCAATCATGACTTAACTTATCCAAAAGATGGAGGTAACCGGTAGATAGTTAACTGGTAGAACACGGTATTTTGGTACATTTTTGTTGATCAAGAATCATCTTTGTTGTTTACAGTATTTGTGGTTATTATTTTTGTGATCTCCGTGTTTGGTAGGAACTATTGGAAGCATGTGGTTGTAAAATTTTAGTCCAGTGCTATGGTATGTTTGAGATTGGAGCCGACTCGAAAGAAATTACTCTTGGGGTGAGACAGGATATACAAGATCATTGTAGAGGTTGATTTTTGGTATATTATGTTGTGTTAAGTTTTTGGTGATCAGTTTTGGTGTAATTGAGCACAGTTTCATGTGCACATTTTTCTTTCAGATCAACCGATAACTGGCTTGGACCACAACAATGTGATCAGTAGAGCAAAAACAATCAGTGATACAGAGCCTAACCAAAAACTCAATTTTGCATTATCAGATGCTTTCTAAGAGTTCATTTCATTGTAAAATCACTTTGTAATCAAATTTTAAGGCATTGACCCTTCCCTGAAGGTTGTAGCCTTCCGAGCAATTGTAATTGAGCAGTGACCTCTAGGAAGTGAGCCTGAATGCAAGTGCACTTCCCATCTATGTAATATTTATGTACTCCTTCCCTTTACGATTTTTCACATAAAAAATTTGGTGTTGTGAATTTGTACTTTCGTCATTGCATGTTTATGTTCTTATTTGTTATGCATTGTTAACCGGTGGATAAATTATAAGTTTGCAGTTTTAATTTTTGGTAGATCACTAATTCACTGCCCCCTCTCAGTGATCCCTGATTCCATCATCTTATGGGTCCAATGATGTTATTCATGTTATGCAACATTTTTGGTGTTGTAGCATGTTGCATGTTCGAGGATTTGATTTAGTTCCATGCTATGTCATCATGGCATTGTATTTGTTTGGTGGTTGATCTATGTATCATGTGATGTAATTTTGAAGTTAGGTCTTAAGGGTTGAGTCGGCCTTGTAGTCAAGGTTGATGATTTGTATAAATAGGTGTTATACTCATGTAATTTGGTGATAGGTATTGTGTATGCATTAAATGAGAATAGTGTATGTACGAATAAGTGAATTCATATTTCGGTGAGAAGTGTAGAGAAGAGAGTGCTATAGAATAGACAAATGTGCTTAACAAGAACTGTCATCAGGCATTTGGCAATGCTATTATTTCAGTTCATATAAATCAGACAAGTTCTCTGAATGTTTTTGTAAGGTAGTGAACCTTCCCTAAGGGTTGTATCCTTTCGGGTTATTATATTTTGAGTAGTGAGCTCTAAGTTGTGTGCCTGAATGCATGTGCATTCCCCATTTTAACATTTACACATACTACTACAGAGTATCATCTTACTATGGGTAGTTTCCCATCGTGATTTTTTCCTTAGTCGGGTTTTCCATGTCAAAATCTTAGTGTTATGTGTGTTGTTTTTATTGTGCTTATCCTTTTTTATTGTTGCAATTGATCTTATAAGAAGTTGTGCTTACATTATTTAATGCGGTGAAAATTGATTCACCCCCCTCTCAATTTTCAAGAAAGAGAGTCTGACATTTGATGGAAGCAATTACACTATATGGAAAGACCGGATGGAGTGTCATTTCAAGTTTCTTGAAGATGACAATTGGAATGTTGTGATGAATACCTACAATGTTCCTTATAATGGTATGGTTACTGCAAATAAGATCAAGGATATTGAACATAGCATAAGAGCTAAAGAATAATTGTTGAGTGCCCAAACTGATATAGAGATTACTAATGTGATAGGATTGCAGACTACACATGAGATTTGGGAAAAGTTAGAGACCTTGTATGAAGGGGATATACATGTCAAAGTTTCTAAACTACATAGTTTGAAAGGAAAGTATGAGATGCTAAAGATGAGAGAAGATGAGAACATATCAACCTTTATGGCTAAAGTGAATGAACTTTTCATAAACATCAGATGTGCAGGTGGAATTATTGAAGAAGATGAGATTGTTGCTAAAGTGTTGAGATCCTTTCTTCCTTCTTACAAATCTAAAGTTGTTGTTATTGGTGAGATCCAGACTGTGACCATTGTAACAAGAGACATGTTGGTAGGTAAACTTGTTGCATTTGAGTTGAGTGAATTTGGAGAATCGCATTGTAAATCTCAGACTACATTTAAAGCCTCTGTATCCAAGAAGCAAAAGTGTGATCTGGGAGAAAGGTCATCTAGAGTTACAAGATATGAAAGAAAAATGAGAGAGATAGAAGAACATGAAAGAGAGTTGGATGAGCTTGAAGCACTTATTTCTTGGATATTTCTAAGGGAGCCATTAAGTATGATGGAAAGTTACCTTTCAAATAATTCTCTTGTAATAAGATAGGACAGTTTGCTTCTAGGTGTCCTCAAAGAATGTCGCAGTATGATAGGCATGATAAATTTGATAAGCATGATAGATATGAGAAGAATGATAAGTATGATAAGCCCTATAAGCCTAAGAAAGAGTATAAATATCAGAAGAAATGTTATTAATATATTGTTGGTGAGCGTATGACAAATGAAGAGTTTGAGAATGAGAATTCAAATGATGAATTTATATTTATTGCTGCAGCTAGGAATCTGGAAATAATCAAAGCAAGTAGCAAATTAGCCTAGTTCAATCACGAAAACTAAATTGCAGTGATAATCCTAAAAACATTCAATAGAGAAAGGGAAATAAAACATTCAAATACAAATGCAAACCAACGCAAACATGAATGTCTCCTCCAGAAATCTCCATTGTTCTTCTTTCTCCTTCAAATAGCTTTCTTTGTGGATCTCACCAATAAGTGCATAAGCATAACATGAAAGCAAGATTGACGAGACAACATAAAGATACTAGAAGCGTGATTGATTGATCGATCGGGGTTCGAAAAGGTGATTAATTTGATAATGTGATTAGATGGGCCTTTTGATTAAAGAATTCATCCAATTTATAGATAAATTGGAGAAAAGACAAGATTAGCATGAAATTGATATTAGAGGCAATTGATTTCAAAAATGGCATGATTGAGTTGAAGGAAGAAGGTTATGACACCTTCTATGTCATGGATTATGACATATTACCGATGGAAAGGTTAGAATACTAAAAGCCTATGACATCTTGCTATGCCAATAGTATGATGCATGAGAAATTCATGCTTCCACCGAAGCACAAAAATAGGGAGAGACTAGAGAGAAATTAATTAGGTGGAAATTGAATTTGACAAATTAGAAAATTAGGTGGAAATTAATGAATTGGAAATTAGGAAATTAGAAATTGATGAATTTAGAAAATTAGGTGAATTAATTAACAATTTTTCATTCATTAATTAATTCACAAGAAGAGGGGGAATTAATTAGCCAATTAAATAAATATTTAATTGTGACAAGAAGACTTAGGATAAATAAATAAATTATTTAACCTAGAGGGAAAATGACAATCAAGATTAAATGAATAAATCATAAAATCCTAGAAGATGAATTAGAAATGCAAGGACGACAATTAGGTCTTGACAAAAGATAATTGATGTCAATTCAATCATGATTTTAATTGGCAGAGGATCAATGCTGATAAATGATTTTTTTGATAAATGCACCAATTGATAAGGAACAATGACTAATTGATCCAAATTGATATGATTGAGAAGGACGATGATCGATGACAAATCGATCGCAAATTGACAAGATTGACAAGTTGATAAGGATCGACCAAAATCATAATTGAAAATTGTTATCGACAAGACCTAATTCGAAAGCGATAAAAATGAGGAATGCAGAAGGAGGAATCGATGCTCGCAAAAGATAAAGACCAAGTGCGCAACATGGAAGAAATGTTAATACAATGCAAAAACCCTAACATAAGGCAATGTGCAAATCTTAAAGTATGACTCCGCAAGCGTTGACCATTTTTAGATGTCTACATTTTGCCCCTCTTTGAGACAATGTGATTTTAATCGTTGTTTCGAAGAACAATAATGAAAATGCCCCAAACAATGACAATGACATATGCATGCCCCCTCGAGGAATTGGCCGGAAATATCCAAAAAAGAGGCCAATTAGTTGATAAGAATGACAGAAGATGATAGGACTGCCAAGACTGATAGAAGAAATGTTAGTAAGCAGAAATTAGATAGAGGACAGTTAGAGATGAAGGAAAACTTGCTTTCACAAATGCACATAAGTAGGTGAGAACCTTTATTTAATGTAGCAAATCGGATGCAGAGCATCATGGCATTGAAGGCCAGAACTGGAATGCAACCCCTTTTGCAAAAGATAGACATATCACACACAAGGAATGAGTGAAGCATCCTAGGGTGCATACATCAAGGGTCGAGGTATGTGTGGCATTCACAAAGAAAACATACTTATCACAGACACCCAATGATATAGTTGCCATAGTTTGTAACAAACATTCCACAAACAACAAACACAACAAACACAGAGAGACCATGAACCATCCCGGTCACTCTAAATCACTCAGTGACATCATCAAGAAACATAGGAACATGATTGAAGCCAAAGATAAATTAGTAAAAAGATAGGACACACAAATTCAACCAAGTCAAACAAACAGTCTGATTGCCATTGTCAAAAGTGGAAAACAAGAATGATCATGTGGTCAGCTTTCAGGGAATACGGTACCCCATCTAAGACAGGACACAATCTGGTTTTGAGTATACCACACCCTATATAAGACCCATGATAGTAGTGACAAGGACAAATGATATTGATGTTGATTGATTGATATGACAATTTTAATCAATTTGAATGTCTGGTTTGATTGAAAAGTTCATCTGTTAATGCGTGATTTTAGTAAAGCGCAGTGTTGTAACATGTTATCTGTTTGTTGTCTACACAAATGTTTGATCAATTTGTCATTGGATGTATGCTCAGCAATCTGTCTATGCACAAAGGGTACCATTTATTGGCAAAATGCAAAATGCCAAAGGAATTGTTTTTGGAGTTTCTTCAAGACATTAGTTGATTTTTTTTTTGGATTTTTTTTGGATTTTTTTCAGGACATTATTTGATTTTTTAGATTTTTTCAGGACATTATTTGATTTTTTTGGATTATTTCAGGACATTATTTGATATTTAGGGATTTTTTCAAGACATTATTTAATTTTTTTGGATTACTTCGGGACATTTTTTAATTTTTTTTGTTTTTTGCCCCCAGTGTCTAGCAAGGAAAGGAATATGACAGGTGAATAAATAGGCTTTCTGAAATGATGGTGGATAGAGGGAAGACAAAGGCCTTTTATTATGGAGACAATGCAGATGCAATTTTCAAGGGCTATTGCATGATGGGACAAGAGACTGGATATGACAATGTAAAGCAGTGACATGGCATGAGGGACATGTCAAGAGGTTTTTGAAACAATGTTTAAATTTTGCGTCCTTATGTTAGATCAAGATCAAGGAATGAAAAAGAGTGTATGGATAGTGATAAGATATGGATAGGATAAGCAAGACCAAGAATGGATAAGGGACATTGATTGAAGGTCGGGATTGGCTAAGGGAATATGGATGAAAGGTTATAATAAGCAAATGGATAAATACCAAAAGCTATGATAGACTAAAACTTGCGAACAAGATGCATGATGCTCATGAAGATCCTCAGCCTTGTCAAGATCAAAGGTGGAAAGAGGAAATGGACATGAGGGATGATAGGATATGAAGGGTAATAAGACATGATAGGATAATGGAACAATGAAAGACAAAAGGTATGATAGGATAAAACCTGTCCCCAAGTGTGGTGTGCAAGAAGTTCATAGATTATGCATGATGCCTATTTGCCAGGTTTTCGTCATGGTACTTTCCCAAAGCGCCTGTTTGCCAGGTTTTCACCAGTGGACGAATTATTTTTGCTTTACTTTTTTCTTTTGTCTTTTTCTTTTTTTTTTTCACTTTTTTTTTTGTATTTTGTTTGTATTTGACTTTTTCAATAGAAGATGGACACATGATAGGGGATGGAAGAAGGACTCAAGCATCTTTTTTTGTTTGGATAGTAGCCTTGAAAAAAAATGGACCATGACCTTTAAAAGTATGCTCAAAGACATTGGTAGGATAAGGACATGGAAAAAGAGATGAAACTAAGGCAAGGATTTATGCAAAGGATGGGATCAAAGGGATTGAAGGATGGAAAATATGCATTGGATAATGGATAGGGTATTGGAAGAATTGGGCTTCAGTGGGTGGAAATGAAGGCAAGATCAAAATTGGCACACACCTTGAGGGGTGATGGACTGATGGAGGAAAAATGTATTTTGGATATTGAGATTTTGATGGAGGAATAGCTTGGGATTTTGGGACATAAGGGCCCAAAACGGATGAAGAAGGTGGTGGAGGAATAGACTTGGAAGGTTTGGATGGAGGAATAGCAACTTTGGATGCCAATTTGGATATTTCTTTAGGCTTTTGTGCTTCAAGGAGCCGCTTAGGGATCCACATGGTTTTTAATTTTTCATGCTTTTGTGGTTCCTTGGAGTGCATTGCTTGCACAAGGGATTGAGGAACCCATATATATTTTGAATTTTGTTTTTGAGCAATGTGCCTTTGTGGCCTTTTCGATATTTCTTTTTCTTTATAGATCATATTGTTCTTTTTTTTGACATGTCGATTATATTGGACATGTTGATCCTTGAATACATGTGGATTTTTAGACTTTTGACTTTTATGCTTGGCATCCAAATTGCTTGGAGGGGAAAAGGAATGCATGGATGGATATGAATGAAATGGACTCCTTTGGATTGATGAAATTTACTCAAGGATGTGTGCCTTTGTTGACCTTGCATAGAGGAGGAAGGGACATAAGGACCTAAGATGGATGGAAAGTATGATGGGGAAGGTGTATGTTTTTATTTTGATGGAGGGATACCAACGTCTTGAGAGTGAGTTGTGTAGACATGACCCTTAAGATCTTCTTTGATATGGAGGGGTTCTTTCTCATGAAGGTCTACTCCTTTTCCTTTATGAATATATTGACTTGTAGGATACTCTTCTCTTGGGGAAGAAGACGCGAGTCCATTATGGGGTGGATATGATATGAGAGAAATAATGAGATCTTAAAGTGGATCGGATTGCACCTATGTAGGGGAAAAAGTGAGACTAGGCTAACATGTCCTAATCCTACCTTTTGACACACATTGTGAAATACGAAAGAGCCTAGAGGTATCACACAATTGACTACTTCTTTTTGTGAAAGAGAGAGCCATGAGCTACCTATTAGGGTTTCTATTCCTTTGTTGTAATTGAAAGATAAAATGATGCAAGTTCAATTCTTAACCCCAAAGTGCAAGTATGAACTAGTAACAAGATTGCAGAATTAAGATTAAACAATGGAAAGTTGTAAACACAAGGACAAGACAAGAATGCAGATGTGTACCCGGAGTTAAAATATGAGTGAAAATGTTCAGGATGGGGGCATGGGTGCCACTGTCCTGATTCTGCTCCTGAAACTACTCCTGAAACTACTATTTTGCAACCTGAAAAGCTGTCGGAAAATGTTGAAACTTGTTGTCTGACAGAAGGACCAGGGCACACAGCGCCCCTATCCTGGTAGGACCAGGGTGCCCCACGCCCCTGTCCTAGTCTTTTGCTCTGAAATTTGGTGTGTTGTTCTGTCTCGGTCAGCTTCCATTGGATCTGCAATTTGCGGCGTCGTCCAAATCCTGAAACCTGCACTTATATCTGAAAAGGTATGGTGGGCAGCTATATAGGGTTTTGCCTTAGTCAAACCCCCGCTTTGGTGATTTCCACCTCCACGAATAGCCAAGTTGTATTGTAAAAGTAGTGTGTGTGCAGACCTTGTGTGTGTGCAAGATCCTAAAATGCAAGTAAGCAAACTAGAGCAACCTAGAAAGTAAACCCTAATTGCTTGCAAATGATAATGTAAATGCTCTAAATCAAGATGCAAAGTGATCTAAAGCATGAATACAAATGATATAATGAAGCTTGTGCAAAGACATGAAAACAACATGAAATCATACCCAACCCCAAGGGAGGGGTACAAGCCAATCTTCAGTCGGTGATCCCTTATTGTTCTTCAATGCCTTCAAAGCCCTAAATGGATGAATGAAATTGATAGATGCTTGATGGATGGATGTTGAATGTTGTTGAAGTCTTCAAAGATCTACTCTTTCGCTACGTAGAAGGCCCTTGAAACCAAAATTCGGATCCTTTCAAATGAAGAAAGAGAGCTGTTATATATGAAACCCTAGGTCTTAATTTCAACTTTTGGCTGACCTAGAGATTGAATCTCCTGCCAATTTCTTGGGGTTAAGCTTTATTTTATGATTGGATCGCGCTCCTAAAATTTCAGGAAAAATGTCCGGGACCGTGTGCACTCCGGGCGCCATGGTCCCGATAACTTTTCACCAAATTTTTAGGGTTGTCGGATATGATGATTTTAGAGAGAATCCCGAAGTTACAGGTGATTTCGAGATATTTTGACCCCCAAAATCAAGCCCCCAAGTTCAAAATAGGACCTAATTAGGGTTTTTGATTAAATGATGTATTGGAGGAATAAAATGAAAAGGGCCCAACTTTATGATGTAGTTGATGTTGAAATAGAACCTTAGACCTAATTAATTTAATTAATAAAGTGCTAAAGGGGAAATGCAATGCAAAAATGAAAAATGTGCCAAGGCGGGTGCTAAACTAGGTGTGAAATTGTACCACCCTAGCAAGTGCGTACAATTTACGACACTACATTTAGCCCCCACTTTAGCGGTCATATTAACACTACGTGCATATGCAAGCTAAAATAAAGAAAAGGAAACATTATTTGAAAAAGGATATATCCATAAGTCTTTCGAACGAAGCCCCCAGCGGTATTTGCAGTACACAGTTAGGAACCGCACCCTACAAAACACACGTTAGATCACAAAATCACCTAATGCTTACTAAGGAAGGTGATGAAAATTCGAGGGTAGCTATATGCCCCCCTTATTTCAGCTTGCTAATTTTAGTGAGTTGAAACAAGATATCATGTTTACCACTTCGAATTGTTAAAGAATATTGATGACAAATGCTCACAAGCAGATTTGATATGAGATCAAAAACTAATGGAGAATCGTTTGGTAAGAAAGAGGACTAAATCTGAATTCCAACACAACAAAGAGTGTGAGGAATTGAGAGTTCTCTAACACAAGATGAAGGATGTAAATGGAAACAAAATGCAAAGAGAAGAAAAGAAAGGAAAAAAGCATGAATACACACATTGGTGATCCATGAGAAGAATAGTGAGAGAGAAAACATGGACTTCTCGCCCCTAGATCTTGTCTAGGTGATCCATGTAAGGGAGGAGAGTGAGAAAGTCTAGCCTTATACCGCTAGTTCCACTCAACCTCGTGCATGTGTGTGTAAGTGAGGTTAGAAGCACCTCATAGGAGTCTATGCCTGAGTATCCTACAACCTGTATATGTATAGTACAAAAGCGTGACATCTCACTCTAAGAGTCTGTGCTCTGGTTCCGAGAATAATCACTTTGCATAAAAGAAAAAAATGGAGACATCTCACTCTAAGAGTCTGTGCTCTAGTTCCGAGAATGACCCATGCTCAAAAAGGATACCTACCTTCAGCACAAAAGAAGATACCCCAAAAATGAAACAATGTCATAGATCCAAGCAAGAGAGTTTCGCACTCTTTAAGCAAGGATAAGATAGTTGAAAAGGGATATCTTGTAATATGTGTAAAGGAGATCCTTAGAGGAGAAGAGATCTTTGTACAAAAGACACCTATCCCGGAGAGGACAAATATAACATCTTCTAGAATAAGATAAAGAAGAGAATAAGAATGCAATACTTCCTTCTTTTGCGAGGTGAAAGTGATTCTTAATGAAGGATGACACTCTTTTTAACCCAATTGGGAGAGTGAATTCATTATGGATGTATTTTACCAAGTGCAAAAGAGGTTGTAGTCAAGGACTTACACCTCTTGTAAGAGAGAATCCTTGAACAAACGACAACAAATGCATACAAGGAATAACATCAAGTAATAAAGTTCACACCATCCACGAAATAGGAAAAAGTGGATCCTTAGAAAAATAAAAATAAAAAAAAATAAGGAAAGATCATTGCCTCCCAAGGATAAGGACAATGAGAAGGACTTACACAATCTTCGAGGGAGAGATTTAGACATAAGAAAAATGTACTACATACTAACATGAGTTCATGCAAGCAAGACATTAGTGTATGTAAAATGCTCCTCACAAGAAGTGGGTAGGATAAGAAAGAGAATACACATCTTCTCCCATATCTAAGAAAAGAGAATTCTAAAGAAAAGATGATCAATATTTCCACACTATTACCCCAAAGGGAAATTTTAACCATAAAAGGAAGAGATGTATGAAATCACTCTTGTCCCCATAGGAACAAGAGATAACATAGAAAAATTAGGCTATTATGTTGCTTCAAAAATATGATTGCACTTGAGATTGTACCATCATGAATGACAATGAGCCCCCAGTAAATGAGCTACCAATGTCACATAATGATGAGAAACATAATAGCCATTAATGTTATTTAAAGACATGATAGACTAAATGAGGTATTTGAATATGACATGCTAAATGCTCAAATATAAGTGAGATCAAAAACATGTATAAAGTGATAAAAATTGAAGAAGAAAAGTCATAAGAAATCTTAGAAGAGGGATGAGTGTAATTTATTAGAGCCTTATCCCTAGAGGAAAGGACTTTATGATGAATAGGAGATAAAGATTCATAAGTGGATTTAGAAATTTGAGGGGAGTCATAAAGAGATTTGTTCATCGCCAAGATTTCCTTATGAGGGGAATGAGAGTTGATAGAAGTAGAAGATGATTTAGTTGAAGTGAGATCATCATCACTACTAAATATAGCATTCACACTGAGAGATGATCTTTTAGATGCTTTGGTGGGCTTAGAAAGATTATATCCAAGTCCAAATGAATATTCATGCATGTTATGTTCTAAAGGAACTTTAATTCCTTGTTCATTTGCGCCACAACCATTTCCACTATAGCCACTCTTAGCCAAAATATGGAAACCACGACCATAACGATTAGCCATTTCAGAAAGAAAAGGTGGTTTTTCATAAGACAAAGAATCAAATTCTTCAGAATTAGAGGTGTGAGGAGAAGAAGTTTGAGAAGCGGCCACAAAATTATTGCTCATAGGTTCAGGTAAGATTGATTGATCTCTAGATTCTTCCTTCTTTTTAACTTTAAGCTCTCTAGGAGGAACCCTATACTCACCTACAAAGGTGGGATTAAAATCAAGAGATCCCCAATCATCTTCTGTGAGAACCTTCTCAGGATCAAAAGCCTTTTCATGTGTAGATTCAAGTTGAGAAGAATCTTCTTCAGGAACTTCAGACTCATCGAAAGAATTTTGATTATCAGAGGGTGATGATTCATCCATAGGTATCTTGTTTAACGAGTCATCACTAGAAGAGGAAGGCTTAGAAGAACTCCCTTTGGAAGTAGATGTTTGCAAACAAGCTTGAAAATTAGTATCACCTATCAAGGTATATGTCTTATTATTATAAATAAATTTAACTTGTCTATGCAATGTAGAGGGGATAGCTTGCATACTGTGAATCCAAGGTCTCCCTAATAACAAGTTGTATGTTAGATTTCCCGACATAACATGGATAGGAGTAGGCAAAGTAACAGGTCCCACTGTGATGGGTAAGGTGATAATACCTAATGAAGACTTAGCCACATTATCAAAGCCTTGATTGGGATGAGAGTCAGGCTCAATAAGGGATGTATCCACATTCATCTTATGCAATAGATTAATGCTACACACATTAAGGCCAAAACCACTATCTACCAGTGTTCGTCTTATAGCAATGTCATTTATGATAACCACAATCATCAAGGGATCATATTGATGTTGAATTTCGCTAGTAGGCAACTCATCTTGAGTAAACACAATTTGAGCTTTAGGATTCATCACAGAGTTAACCAAAGACACTATATTACTAGATGTATTAGGTGGAGGAACATTCAAATCTTTCAAGGCATCTTGTAACATTCCATGATGAGCGGAAGAAGTTTGGATCAAATCCCAAAGGGATATCTTAGCAGGAGTAGTTTTAAGTTGTTCTATGAGATCATAGTCCTTACTAAGCATTTGTGAAATACGAGGAGCTTGGGGAAGAATAGGTTGGGAAGGAGGAAGTGAAGTTGGGATAATTGGAGGAGGATTAGGCTGCCTATTATTTCTAGTATTATAGGTATGAGCAACCGCATTATAACTCTCTCTAGTCAGTTGCTTAGCATACTCATAAGGGCTCTTAGTAGAATAACCTCCTTGCACAGTAATAATAGGTTTCTTAGGAGTACAAAAAGAATCATTAGCATAAACACCTTGAACCACTAAGATAGGCTTATTTAAAGGTTGATAATTTTGAGAAGGACAAGCACCTTGGACAGTGAAGAGAGGTTTGTTAGGTGTTTCATTCACACGTATCAAATTGATTGAGGATGGTTTAGAGGAATGAACAAAATTGTTAGAAGAATTATTGATAGTCTTCTCTTGCACTAAAATCTTATCACAGATTAAATCAATTTTAGGAGAGAGACAAGGGGTAGGCATTGATGTTCCAGTAGGAAGAGTAATACTAGGAAAGGTCATATCATCCTCTATCATCAAAGGATCTACATGGGGAATAAACTCTCTAGGAGAAGGATCAACATTACTCTCTAAAGTCTCACTTTTGAGATGGAGATCTTTGAAAGAGATGTTAACCATCTTGTTTTGAACTAGGGTTTCCTTATGAGTAGAACCAAGTTGAGGAGAGAGAGATGCTTTATTTTTAGAGGGAGAATGATTGAGATTCAAGGAAGGTGAGAAACTATCAAGGGAGTTTTCAATATTTATTTCATCCCCTTTGGCTAGGGGTAGAGAATAATCTATACCTTCTTCTAATGGTTCATCCCAAATAGTGAGGTTGTTGAAAGGAATGTTTGAAGTATTGTCAATTTTTGGAGAGGAGATAACATTGTTTATTAATTCCTCATCCTTAGGAGGGAGAGCATCAATAGATGTGTTAAACTCATCCTCTTTCCTCAAAATATGTTCAATATGATCTTTAGGGGAGAGAGAATTAAGGAAATTGCTTTTTATTTCATCTTCTTTCTCTAAGGGATGCTTATGGGTAAGACAAACTTTAGGAGAAGGGTAAGCATTTATCATTAATTCATCATCTCTAGTGGGAATTTTGTTGGAAAAGGAAATGCCATCACTAGGAAATGTAGGGATAATGTCATCTTCTTGCACAAAAGGATCCTCATGAAGGGAGCGTTTTTTAGGAGTCACAAAGTCATCAAGGGCATCATCCAACAAAGCATGATCATATCTATTAAAAGGTTTATCTTTTGATTCAAAAGGGGATATCTATTCATAGAGGGGATCATTGAAAACAACCATGTTACTAGATTTAGTGGAAGAGTTGATAGGAATGTACCCTTGAGAGGAATCATTCGACATATCTTTCTCATCACAACGAAATGGCATAGTAACAATGTTTATGAGTTTTTGGTAAAATGAAGGTTTGGTATCTTTAGGTTTCAAAAACTCATCTAAAGATTCATCTAACTCATAATCATCACAAATATGAACATCTTGCAAATAAAAATCTGACATTTTGAAATAAAAATTGCACACAATGCAAAGAAACAAAACACACTCTTTCTTTTCCTTCCTTTTTTTTTTTCCTTTTTTTTTTTTTTTGAAAATGAAACTTAAATGAAACACGCTAAATCTAGATTTAGATCTAACAAATGTAATGCAAGAGAAAGCAATAATAAGATTCACGTCAGGTTCACCAAAATATGTAGCGGAAAAAGCGAGACTAGGCTAACATGTCCTAATCCTACCTTTTGACACACATTGTGGAATACGAAAGAGCCTAGAGGTATCACACAATTGGCTACTTCTTTTTGTGAAAGAGAGAGCCACAGGCTACCTATTAGGGTTTCTATTCCTTTGTTGTAATTGAAAGATAAAATGATGCAAGTTCAATTCTTAACCCCAAAGTGGAAGTATGAACTAGCAACAAGATTGCAGAATTAAGATTAAACAATGGAAAGTTGTAAACACAAGGACAAGACAAGAATGCAGATGTGTACCTGGAGTTAAAATCTCAGTGAAAATGTTCGGGATGGGGGCGTGGGTGCCACTGTCCTGATTCTGCTCCTGAAACTACTATTTTGCAACCTGAAAAGCTGTCGGAAAATGTTGAAACTTGCTGTCTGACAGAAGGACCAGGGCACCTAGCGCCCCTGTCCCAGGGACCAGGGCGCCCAGCGCCCCTGTCCTGGTAGGACCAGGGTGCCCCACGCCCCTGTCCTAGTCTTTTGCTCTGAAATTTGGTGTGTTGTTCTGTCTCGGTCAGCTTCCGTCGGAGCTGTAATTTGTGGCGTCGTCCAAATCCTGAAACCTGCACTTATATCTGAAAAGGTATGGTGGGAAGCTATATAGGGTTTTGCCTTAGTCAAACCCCCGCTTTGGTGATTTCCACCTCCATGAATAGCCAAGTTGTATTGTAAAAGTAGTGTGTGTGCAGACCTTGTGTGTGTGCAAGATCCTAAAATGCAAGTAAGCAAACTAGAGCAACCTAGAAAGTAAACCCTAATTGCTTGCAAATGATAATGTAAATGCTCTAAATCAAGATGCAAAGTGATCTAAAGCATGAATACAAATGATATAATGAAGCTTATGCAAAGACATGAAAACAACATGAAATCATACCCAACCCCAAGGGAGGGGTACAAGCCAATCTTCAGTCGGTGATCCCTTATTGTTCTTCAATGCCTTCAAAGCCCTAAATGGATGAATGAAATTGATAGATTCTTGATGGATGGATGTTGAATGTTGTTGAAGTCTTCAAAGATCTACTCTTTCACTGCGTAGAAGGCCCTTGAAACCAAAATTCGGATCCTTTCAAATGAAGAAAGAGAGCTCTTATATATGAAACCCTAGGTCTTAATTTCAACTTTTGGCCAACCTAGAGATTGAATCTCCTACCAATTTCTTGGGGTTAAGCTTTATTTTATGATTGGATCGCGCTCCTAAAATTTCGGGAAAAATGTCCGGGACTGTGTGCACTCGGGGCGCCATGGTCCTGACAACTTTTCACCAAATTTTTAGGGTCGTCGGATATGATGATTTAAGAGAGAATCCCGAAGTTACAGGTGATTTTGAGATGTTTTGACCCCCGAAATCAAGCCCCCAAGTTCAAAATAGGACCTAATTAGGGTTTTTGATTAAATGATGTATTGGAGGAATAAAATGAAAAGGGCACACTTTAATGAAAAGGGCCCAACTTTATAATGTAGATGATGATGAAATAGAACCTTAGACCTAATTAATTTAATTAATTAAGTGCTAAAGGGGAAATGCAATGCAAAAATGAAAAATGCGCCAAGGCGGGTGCTAAACTAGATGTGAAATTGTACCACCCTAGCAAGTGCGTACAATTTATGACACTATAGCACCAAAGTGGAAGAACCCATTATGCATGTCGAGGGTTCATGAACATCTTGCACTGACATGTTTGAATCATGAGGGGGATTAGGATCATGAGGGGGACGAGGATTGTGTAGTGGACATGGTTCAATGATAGGCTCTTCAAGAGATGGAATGGGAGAAATAATGGGATCATCAAAAGAAATGTGATCTTGGAGTGTATATGGAGCATTAAGACAAGGATCTTGTGGAGGATTTAAAGGAATAATTTGATCTTGACAAGGAAGAAGATCATTGGAATCCTCTTTAAAGGTGCTTTGCTCTTGACTTTTAATGGGATCATCGGAAAGGATGGAAGGGATATCTTGATCTTTCTTAGGAAGTGGAATGCCAATGGGATTTGAAAGGACATTGTGTTCATGAAATGGAAGGGGATCATTTGGGATTGAATGGACTAGGATAGCTTGATCTTTCTCGGGGAATGGAGTGTCAATAGGGCTTTGGATAGGATGGACAAGAATAGGGGAATCATCGTGAGTGTCTGGGAACATGGGGTCCTTGTCAACAACTGGATGGGATGATAAGGTTTCAGGATCTTGATCTTGATTTTTTTTAAGACACATTTCTTCATGCTCTAAATTATCCTCTTGACATGAGATTGGACTTTGGATATGCATGCAGGATTCTGACAAGGAATAAATGTTTTGGCATGAAGGAAATGCACTTTGAACATTTGTGATAGATTATGGCAAGGAATCAATGCTTGAACATGAGGAAGAGGGACTTACAATGGGGTCCTTTAAAATAGGTAATGGCAATAAAGTGCATGGTGGCATTGGGTCTTGTATTTCTGAAACATGACAAGGATGTGCATCATGAATTGGATTATCTTGGCAATCAATTATGGATAGTCCTTTGATAATTGTATCCTTGGGTGTACTATTTGATGAGGACAATATGGAAGGTTCTTGTGAAACTTGTAGAGGTGTAGGGATAGATGCCACTGGAGAGTCAATTTGTTTGTCGGGAGATGAGGCATTGCTAGACATAATTGTGTTATCTTGATCTTCCTCAAAGAACTCACTTGGTAATTTCCTTAAGAGCATTGCAATAAAGTCACCTTTCTTTCGAGGTTTTGACATGGTTGTATCTGGAATTTGAACTTGTTTGGCAAGGAGTTGGTTCTGGTCTAATGTCATGTTTTGATATTGGACTTGGTTCAATTGTTCCAACATGTTTGAAACTTGGCTTAGTGTGTCCTGCAACCTTTGTTTTTGAATGTTTGGTTGTGGTTGTTGACATTGATATGTTGATTGAACTTGTTGATATTCCACCATTGGTTGAACCATTTGTGGACATTGTATAGTTGGCTGGACATATTGTTGAAATTGGACCATTGGTTGTATATGTTGAACAATTGGTTGTGTCTATTGGAAATGTTCAAACTGTTGAACAATTGGTTGTGATGGTTGAAAATCTGATTGATAGTAAACACCTTCTTGTTCTTGTTGTGGAGGCACATAATGTTGAAATTGATGTTGTCTCTTTTCTTGAAATTGTTTCATCATCTCTATTTGGGAGAGGAGAGCTGGTATGTCTAATCGTTCAACAAGAGATCTTACATCAATTGGCTCAATCTTTGGATTTCGACCTAGAAATTTTTGAAACATTTTGGACATTTGTGATCTATTCTTCTCAATGTTTTTCACTCTTTGTTCCAAAATCTCATTTTCTTGAGCTAGCTTCTCCTCTAGTTTTTGTATTTGGAGACTTGTTTCATCATAAAAAGTTTGATCGATATTGCCTTGTTGTTGGGTTGGATATAATTGTGTTTGCCTTGGATTAAAATTTGATTGCATTGTCGGTTGATACGTCAAACTTTGTTGCATCATTGGTGCTTGGAACCTTGTTTCAATAGACATGTCACTATGCAATGTTTTTGGGATTTTTGATTTTAAAAGGAAGATGTATGATATGCAACTAAATGCAACCTAAATAGATGAAAATGCAATCTATGGCAAGAATGCAACCTATGTCTTTGTTCTTTTTTAAAGATTTTGACAAACTCATGAATGCAATTCTAAAAATGAGACCCTTAGGAAATTGAAATGATGTCTAGACCTCAAAGGACAAAATGACAATGTCTCCCCTATATGCTTAGATACTAAGCTAGGTTTGACCAAATGACATTGATGACAAAAAGACAAAAGTTTGATAAGGTATAGACTTCCTAGCAATGACTTAGGGTTTATTAAAAGATCTGGATTACTCAAGTATGACAAAACCTAGTTTTGACACTATATGCAAAGGGACAATTACTATGCAAATGACCCTAATATGATATGATAATGACCTAAGCTTGATGAAGAGACCTAGGGTATGCAAATGTGACCTAATGTTATGAGGACAAAGATGCAAATACAAATGTATGACAATGTCAACCTAAGACAAAACCTAAGGTTGAATTATGAAATGGTATTACTTCTAATGCAAGAGGACACATGCAAACGGATGACCCTTATTGATATGAAAAGGAGTATGACCTAGGTGAAACCTAACCTTGGTAATTGACAATGAATTTGGAAAATGCAAACCTAGGATGAACCTAAATCTAAGTTTGACAACCATGTTTGAAGGTGTTTTTGAACTTTGTTGAATGAAATGCTCTTGTGTTTGACCTTGTTTTGAATCAATTTGTCTTGTTTTTGAAATGAGACACAACTCAACTTTTGACAAGCAAAGAAGATAAGATATTTCAACTTAGACTCAAAACAATCATGCTCATTCACACATTTCTTATGGTAGGTAAAGACAGTAGGTACTTGAGAGGTAGACTTGTTATGAGATTCAAGGAGAATACATAGATGCTTGACCCCATGGGCTCCCCTCCACGACACTCACTTCTCAGGGCAGCCAAGCATTAGTCCCCATGGAAATCTCTCCATGGTGAACTTAGTATCTCTTCCAAGTATCCGAACTTGTCCTTCTCACGCAACTAGAAGGATTTTTGGCCTCTAAATACAAGGTGTTTAATAAGGATTTCTATTAAGCGTTACTCCTTGGTGTCACGCAAGCATGATTAAGACATAGGCCCACCAAGATACCAAACAAATGTAGTCGCGCAAGCATGATTTAGACCCTGAGGCCCTACTTAGATGTTGATATGAGAAAGAGTCCAAGGGTCATCACTTCCCAAGTAACAACAATTCCCACGTAACCCTTCCTTCAAAGCTTTTGCCCATCAGGTATTTATTTATAGTGAGTTAGAATGCCAAGGTATTCTAGCTGTACTCACTTTGGGTCATTCCCTTCTCATGATTGTCACTTGCTTGCAAAAGAAAGCAAATGGTCAGGAAGGCAGGCCCTCTAAAGGTAACAAACAATCTGAGCCATGAGAATGGTATCAAAGATCTGGATTTCTGATCACCCTAAGAAGGATGAGAGCATACTCTCCTACTCCAATGTCAAACTTGAAAATCAAAGCAAACACACATTCATTCCATCCTATTTAGAAATCATACTAGGTGCCTAATTATGAATTACAAACACAAAGTTTAGTTGGAGTACAAGGCAACCTGCAAAATCACCAAGTCAAAAGTTTGATTTGTTTGATCTTTGACTAGCAAACCTGCATAAAATTTGTTAGTAGTTCCATTTTTGTCTTTACCATGCATAATACCAAGGTGTTGCACAAAGAATCAGTACCAAAGAAAAACCAAAATGCAAAACAAAGCAATTTGTAAGTAAAAACACTACCTTTTACCTCTGTTTCTGGCCTTACACAAGCGCATAATGTCCTACACAGGCGCAGAATGCAGTAACACAAGCGTAGAATGAAGTAACATAGGCATAGATCCCTTTGACATAGGTGTAGAAGTACTTGACACAAGCGTAGATCCCTTGACACAGGTGTAGAATGCAGTGACACAGGCACAAAAGTGCCTAGAAAGCCCTGAATTACCCTGTTTCTTGGGTTTTTCACCTACAAATCAACTCAAAAGCACTCAAAAGCATGGTTAGGGGGTTAGTTCACATCGGGTTCACCAATTAATGTAGATAGGAAATGTGGAAATCATCAAAGCAAGTAGCAAATTAGCCTAGTTCAATCACGAAAACTAAATTGCAGTGACAATCCTAAAAACATTCAATAGAGAAAGGGAAATAAAACATTCAAATGCAAATGCAAACCAATGCAAACGTGAATGTCTCCTCCTGAAATCTCCATTGTTCTTCTTTCTCCTTCAAATAGCTTTGTTTGTGGATCTCACCAATAAGTGCATAAGCATAACATGAAAGCAAGATTGACGAGATAGCATAAAGATACTAGAAGCATGATTGATTGATCGATCGGGGTTCAAAAATGTGATTAATTCGATAATGTGATTAGATGGGCCTTTTGATTGAAGAAATTCATCCAATTTATAGATAAATTGGAGAAAAGACAAGATTAGCATGAAATTGATATTAGAGGCAATTGATCTCAAAAATGGCACAATTGAGTTGAAGGAAGAAGGTTATGACATATTGTTGATGCAAAGGTTAGATGACTAAAAGCCTATGACATCTTGCTATACCAATAGTATGATGCATGAGAAATTCATGCTTCCACCGAAGCACAAAAATAGGGAGAGACTAGAGAGAAATTAATTAGTGGAAATTGAATTTGACAAATTAGAAAATTAGGTGGAAATTAATGAATTGGAAATTAGGAAATTAGAAATTGATGAATTTAGAAAATTAGGTGAATTAACTAACAATTTTTCATTCATTAATTAATTCACAAGAAGAGGGGGAATTAATTAGCCAATTAAATAAATATTTAATTGTGACAAGAAGACTTAGGATAAATAAATAAGTTATTTAATCTAGAGGGAAAATGACAATCAAGATTAAATGAATAAATCATAAAATCCTAGAAGTTGAATTAGAAATGCAAGGACGACAATTAGGTCTTGACAAAAGATAATTGATGTCTATTCAATCATGATTTTAATTGGCAGAGGATAAATGTTGATAAATGATTTGATTGATAAATGCACCAATTGACGAGGAACAATGACTAATTGATCCAAATTGATATGATTGAGAAGGATGACGATTGATGACAAATCGATCACAAAATGACAAGATTGACAAATTGATAAGGATCGACCAAAATCATAACTGAAAATTGTTATCGACAAGACCTAATTCGAAAGTGAGAAAAATGAGGAATGCAGAAGGAGGACTCGATGCTCGCAAACAATAAAGACCAAGTGCGCAACATGGAAGAAATGTTAATGCGATGCAAAAACCCTAAAATAAGGCAATGCACAAATGTTAAAGTATGACTCTGCAAGCATTGACCATTTTTAGATGTCTACAATTGCTATCAAGGAAAATAATCTAGTACTAGTGGATTCTACAAGTTGCATTGCTGAGGAGAAAGCTTTGGCTACTAATATAGAAGAGAAAGATGAATGAGTTATTGATAGTGGTTGTTCACATCATATGATAGGTGATAAATATTTCTGAATATGCAGATGTATGATGGTGGTATAGTAAGATTTAGAGATGATAAATCTTGTGTAATTCATGGTAGATGTGCTATTTTTCTTGATGGTAAGCATAATATTGATGATATCTTATATATGTTGAAGGTTTGAAGCATAATATTTTAAGTGTTGGATAGATTATTGATAAGGGATATGGTTTGCAATTCGAGAATGGTAAATACAAGATTATGCATGCCTCTAGTATAGAGATTCCATCAGGAACTAAGACTAAAGGTAATATCTTTCATTTGAATGTTGGTGAGAAAATTTATTTGAATTCTCAAATAGATGAAAGATAGTTGTGTTATAGAAGGATGTGTTATGTTAATTTTGACTACATAATTAGTTCTACTCAAGCTGTTAGAGATTTGTCTAAGATTGTGAAACCTTCTGTCACGAATCATTTTTTTAATAATGTGCATTTTAAATATTTAATGTGATTTTGAAATGAAAATAGATTAGATCATTCATAATCTAGTGTGAGGAAATATTGTATGCATTTTTACTCCTGCAATTGATATGAAATTTGACATTTAATATTATTTTGGGTTTGTCAATACTGATAAACTTTCGAGTGCAAGTAATGCAGGATCAGGTGAAGGAGGTCAAAGGTGAGAACATGAATTAGGTAGAATTGTTTTTAACTAAATGACTTCGATGGAAAAAGGGAATCTCACACACCACATTTGCATATACATTTATCTTTGCAATTATGAATGAAATATTATGTTAAATTCGACCATATAGGATGAAAAATTTATTAATGATTGAATTATATAGTGATTCCATGATTTCATTTTCTTTGCGTGAAATTATCGATTATGTTTGGTTTTCAGAATTACATTTTAGTCGTATGAATTAGGAATAGATTATAAACTTGTATATTCAGAAGTGAATATAGTTCATGATTTATATTGAATATTTTAGTATGATTAATTAGTCGTTGAATAAATTGAATTATATGACCTAGTATATAAAATGATTAGTCATTTGGTAGACAACTTGATTTTGTCAATTACACATATTTGTAAATATAGATTTTTAGGCAAAATTGTAAATTTAATTAAGTCGAATATTGTTATAAGCTATAAAAATGACTATTCATAAAACGTATTTATCTAACATATACGTAAATTATATATATTATAACTTTAAACATATAAGATTATTATTTATATTGCAAATTATAGATAGTCACATTTTAAAAGGTGGTGGAATTATTTTGAAAAGAGACTATGTCACATGACCAAATGAAGACCGATTATACTCGAGTCGACAAATACATATCAGCTAACTTGGAGTTAAAATAATGATTAATATGACTCGAGTGACATGGCATAAAACTGAGATGTTAGTTTACACGTAGAAGATATAGGTTTTAATGTAGGAATTTGAGGATGTTAACGTGGAGTTGATGGTATGCAAACGTTGGATTTAAAACAAAGACTTTAGTTAACATTAGTGATGCAAAAACTAGTGACTAAATGCATGGATTGAATGATTTTAACATGGATAAATAGCATGCAAATAGTTTAGTGAACTTGGAGCAGAAAAATAGGGAACGTGGCCTTGAATGGATCGTTAAATCTACCATTGCACATGTTTGAATCCCACGCAGCAAGAGGAAGACTCTTAGTAGTGGCATAAACCAAGCAAGTTAGCCTCAACGTGGTGTAGACCTGGCAGAGATAGCAATAAAACTGCAAAATACAACACATAAGAGCTTGTTACATCTTCCAACCTCCCTATTCAATTGATCAAAACTACTGTAAACACGATCAAGGGAGAATAGAAGTAGCAAATAACTTAGAGATAAACTCACATCGGGAGGTAATGTCGAGATAGACTGCTATCGTGGTGTTAATCTTGCATAATAATAGCAAAAATATAACAAAAGATGCCATCTCTCTCAGACGTGGAAGAGTAAGAGGAGATGAAGGTCAAAGATTTCTAAACCATTGCAATCACCGAGCCCTTAATAAAGGAGTAATCTTAGGGAAAAATTACATAAATAGAGGGAGAAGATAGAAGAAAGGATCATCTTTTCTTCGCTAGCAAGAAAGAACGAGAGAATCAAGAAGAGAAGGATAGAGTAGAGAAGAAGATATTTTGATAATATCGAAGAGAGAAATAGAATAGAGATAGATTTGATAGGAATAGTTTTGAGAGAGACTTGCGAAGAAGGGGAGGAACTATTTGAAAGATTGATTATGAGATTATTGCTTATGAAAGTTTATTGTTTTCCAAAATATGAAAGATTGTCTTTGATAGATATATTAGACAAGTAATGATTAGTAAGGAAAATGATATCTCTATTTTTGTTTAAAAAGAAAGATTGTATTCTCAATAGAAATTTGTGTTTGAGGGAACAAAGCTAGGGTTAATCTTGAGTTAGAAAATTACCTTTCGGGATGGGTGCCGAATGTGGATGTTTTTAGGGAGAATAGTTGCTTTTTCCAACTATTATTTTTCTATGCATGGCATTATACTCAGCTGAGTTATTACTTGAATTATCTATAGAAAATGATGGAAATTCCTTATTTATGCTCTCTACCACATCCTAGTATGATAGCGAATGCTTGTTTCTTAGAATGAAGTAGAAAAATGAAAATGCATATATTATTTAGGCATGCACTAGATTCCCTCTTTCTTTCGAATTCTTTGGTTAAACCAATTCGTGCAGGGTTGGGTATTCTTGATTGACCAAGAATTTTGAGGAAGCGTAAGCTTCAAAGTTGGGTGGAAAAAGTGCCTGATTCTTGTTCTTGTCTGCGTTCAAAGGACTGAAGGAAGCGACTCAAACTAAAGATTGACGGATGCATCTTCTTGTATATTCTTAAGGCAATTTGGAAGCCTAAGTAGGAAATAAGGACTTCTAAGTGAGAAATTGTATTATTCATTTGCATTATAATGATATATCTATGAATGTTTTTATATCCATATTCGATGTTTTCTTATATCTTGTATAAAATATGCTTTAAATTTGAAATTTAAGTTTATTTATGAATAAAGAGTAGTTTAGGGTTAGATCCTAAATTGACGTCTTTACATTTTGGTATCAGAGCCTAGGGTTTATAACACTAGGACCTATATGAGTCACTACATTACGATAAATTTGTAGATTAATAGTTTTATGTTTAAACATTACAGAAATGGTGCGTACCAAGCAGATAGCCTGGAAATCCATAGCTGGGTATGCCCATTACCTAAGGGTCAAGAATGATCCTCCATCTCCTATCAAGCTGGTTTTGGATGACGTCCCTTTTGAAGTGAAAATAGTCCCAGAAGGAAGTGTTGTAATACCTTCTGAGAAGAATATTCCTGTAAAAGAAAAAGAGCCTGAGTTAGAATACTCACCTATAAGGCCAATAGTGATAAGTTCTGAAGAATCCAAGGAGTATACTCCTCTAAGTGATGATGAATCTGAGGGTTATACCCCTCTGAGTGAGACTGAATCAGAAGGATATACCCCTTTAAGTCCTAATGAGTCAAAAGAATACACTCCCCTGACTCCTCCCGATGAGTGATGTAACGTGTTACAACACTTCTATAAAAATGTCTTTCCTTCTTTTATCAAATAAAGGTGTATTCCCTTCTATTATCAAATAAAGATGTATTCCCTTCTATTATCAAATAAAGATGTCTTCTTTTGTATTTTGAGTTAAAAATTGTGTATTTCTTGATGATATCTATATGTATTTTGAACCTAACTTGTGTTATAAATTTGAATGAAGTAGATTGAAAATTATTTGATACTGCTATATTATAAATTTATATTGGTTTCCTATAATAGTCATTAAGAGTATTGAATCTCTATAGCTATAATAAAAGGATAGATATTAGGGAGCATGATAGAAGTTACGAAAATGTAACATTGCAAATATTTTTCTTTTTCACTAAGAATTATCAACATCTCCCTGATGCAAAATTGTTAAAAATAACCTCAAGAACCACATGGGAAGGACCAAGTAATGGAAATGAAAGGTTAGATAAAATTCTTGACCTACTCAATCAGCAAAGTGCAAGGATGAATGATCTCGAACAAGAGGTTTGAAGGGTTAGAGAAGTCCGATAGGAAGCCCCAAGGGTTGAGGAGCAACCTGACAACCAAGCCAGAATAGAAGAAGAGCTGGCAAAAGATTTGAAAAGGAGAGCCCCACCAAAGTTTGATGGAAAAACAATTGGCGATGGTGCAGAGGCATGGGTAATTGAAATGGAGAAATATTTTGGTCTCTGCAACATCTCAAATGAAACCAAGGCAGTTTGGGTTGCTTATCAGTTGTCTGGTGAAGTTGCTACTTTGTGGGACAATGAAAAGTCAGAAAGGAAATTGCAACCAAGAGAGATCACTTGGGATTTGTTTTTACAATCCTTCAAGAAAAGGTGGCTTCCATAGTTATTCTTCGACAAGAAGATGACAAAATTTCAAAACCTTACTCAAGGTAATATGTCGGTAACACAGTACTGGGAGAAATTTACAAATCTCCTTAAGTATGTTCCACAATACCAGATGGATGAAAGATTCTGCATTCAAAAGTTCATTTGGGGTTTAAGAACCCATATAGGAGTGGAGGTGGATATCCATAATCCATTAACTATGGTGGAGGTATTTGAAAAGGCGATTAAGCAAGAGCAGAAGTTGCAGCAATTGGGGAACCTCCGAAAGAATGAGAATAATCGACCGAATTTTGGGAATAGAAATTTCCAAAGGAACCACAATGGCAACAATCGATAGATAAGAAATCTTAAGAGGGGACCCAACACTTAGGAAAAAGGAAGAGCGAATCAGGATGGAAACAAGAAAGCAAACAATAACACCAATGCTCGACAGAATATGGACAAAGGAAGGTCAGGTGGCCATCTTGGTCCTAGGGATGGGCGTTATAATTGTGGAGGGAGTCACTACACCTCCAATTGTCCACAACGTACTACAGCATAGAGAGGAGCATATCAGAAAGGAGCATTTCAACATCATATTCACACTGCTATCGACAATCGTCAAGCTAATTTCCAAGCTGCACCTATCCAGATTACAGGTAAGCTCTTTGGACAAACAGTTTCTATTTTAATAGATATGGGAGCTACTAAAAGTTTTACTGATCCACAAGTAGTTTCTAGAATATCTGTTAAACTTAGATATATTTCAAATTCATGGATGGTTTAGTATGGAAATCAAGGAGAAAAGAGGGTAGATACTTGTCTATTTTGCAGTGAATTAGAACTTCCTAGTTTCCAAACCCAAGTTAACCTTTATGTTGCACCACTAGGATCATATGATGTGATCTTAGGTATTAATTGGTTGACTGATCATAAAGCCATAGTGAACTGTGAAGATAAGGTCATTAGTTGCATGGATGTTTTTGGGAATTCTGTTGAAATTTTTAGGTCTCAAAATCCTCTTGAATTGAGATACATTTCAGTGATGCACCTCAGGAAGGCCCAAAGAAAAGGATGTTCCATCATTGCCATCATGGTTAATGATTTGAATAATATAGAGAAAATTCCTACAGATTATCCTATCCTTGTAGAGTTTCTAGATGTCTTTCTAGAAGATCTTAACATGTTACCACCTAAGAGAGAGTTTGATTTTTCTATAGAACTCTTACCTGGAATGGAGCCGCAATCTAAGGCTCCATATAGAATGACAACAATAGAAGTGTATGAGCTTAAGGCTCAATTGTAGGAATTGCTTAAGCAAGGTTTTATTAGACCAAGCGTATCCCCGTGGGGTGCACCAGTGATCTTTGTAAAGAAAAAAGATGGTACTTTGAGGTTATGCATTGACTATAGGATGTTGAACAAAGTAACCATAAAAAACAGATATCCTCTGCCAAGGATAGATGAATTATTTGATCAAATGAAAGGTGCATCTATATTCTCCAAGATTGATCTTTGATCCGGATATCATTAGTTAAGGATTAAAGATGAAGACATTCCTAAGACTGCATTCCAAACAAGGTATGCGCACTATGAATTTACAGTTATACCATTTGGTTTAACTAATGCCCCAGCAACATTCATGAATCTCATGAATAGTATTTTCAGAGAATACTTTGATGACTTTGTTTTAATCTTCATTAATGACATATTGATCTATTCTAAGAATGAAGAAGAACATAAGAAGCACCTAAGGATAGTTTTGTAACGATTGAGAGATCGTAAACTTTATGGGAAATTCTCTAAGTGTGCCTTCTTTCAGGAAAAGGTGCAATACTTGGGTCATGTCATATCCGCTGAAGGAATTTCAGTTGATCCTACAAAGATAGAAGCAATAGTAGATTGGCCAACACCCCAGAATGTTTCAGAAGTTTGAAGTTTTATGGGACTTGCTGGATATTATAGAAAATATGTGGAAGGGTTTTCCAAGATAGTGGCACCAATTACTTCACTTTAGAAAAAGGAAAAAAGGTTTGAAAGGACTGAGAAGTGTGAGGAACCATTTCAACTCCTAAAGAAGAGATTGACAACAACACCAGTATTAACAATACCATATCCCAACAGACATTTTGTAGTAATTACAGATGCCTCGGGTGAAGGTGTGGGAGCAGTGTTGATGCAAGAAGGAAAGGTGGTTGCATATGAATCACGAAAGCTAAAGCTATATGAGATGAATTATGCTTCGCATGATTTAAAACTACTAGCTATTGTGCATGCAGTACAAATGTGGAGACATTACCTTTTAGGGAAGCCTTTTGAGCTTAAAATAGATCATTTAGGATTGAAGTATATTTTTACACAACTTAACCTAAATGCAAGACAGAGAAGGTGGCTTGAATTTCTAAGTGAGTATGACTTTGGTATTGAATACATCCAAGGGAAGGAAAATAGAGTAGTTGATGCTCTCAGCAGAAGAAGACACCTATCTTCTATGGTTACAACAAGGACAAATTTGAAGAAACAAGTGTTGCAGAATCTTTCTGAAGATGAACATTATTTAAGAGTTAAACAAGCCTTGGAAAGAGACTCTTCAGACCATCATTATGATGGATATGAGATAGAACTAGAGGGTATTTTGAGATACCAAGGAAGGCTGTACATACCAGAAGGGGGAGAGTTGAGGAAGTTGATATTACATGAGATGCACAATACACCTTATTCAGGACACCCTGGAATAACAAAGATGGTAGTTGATTTGAAAACATTGTATTTTTGGCCTAAACTCAGGAAAGAAGTGGTTGAGTATGTAGCACAATGCCTGGAATGTCAAAGAGTAAAAGTTGAACATGTTCATCGAGCATGACTTCTATTCCAACATGTTATTCTAGAATACAAGTGGCAGGTAATCAGTATGGATTTCATCCAAGGATTACCGATGAGTAAGAATAAGCATGACACTATCTTAGCAATGGTGGACAAGTTGACTAAAGTTGCACATTTCATACCTAGAAGTCTAAAAGATGGATCATTTGTTCTTGCAAAGAAATTTGTGCAAGAAATTTTTTGGTTACATAGAGTTCCAGAAACTATAATATCTGATAGGGATACTAGGATGACTTCCAGATTTTGGACAACATTGAATGTAGCATTGGGAACAAGGCTAAATTTTAGCTTAGCATATCATCCTCAGACGGATGGCCAAACAGAAAGGGTTAATTAGGTAGTGGAGGATCTTTTGAGAATGTATTGCATGGATCAGCAATACAAATGGGAGGAGTACTTGCCCTTAGTTGATTTTGCTTATAACAACTCCTTTCATGCATCATTAGGGATGAAACCTTTTGAAGCACTCTATGGGCGAAAATGTCGCACACCTATCAGCTGGGATAGACTAGAAGATAGGATCATTATTGGCCCAGACTTACTCAAGGAAATGGATGAGCAAATGGTATTGATTAAGAGTAGATTGAAGGAAGCAGCTGACCGACAGAAGAGTTATGCAGACCGAAATAGAACTTTTAGACAATTTGCTGCAAGAGATAAAGTCTTTTTGAGAGTCAAACCTCATAAGAGCTCTATCTCGTTTGGAAAATCATCAAAATTGGCTCTAAGATATGTGGGACCCTTTGATGTACTAGAGGTTATCAATCTAGTTGCTTATCGATTAGCTTTACCCCCTACTCTAGCTCAAATCCATAATGTGTTTCATGTGTCTTTACTGAAACCTTACAATGCTGATGCATCTCATATTCTTGATTGGAAATCCTTACAGGTTCAGGATCCAGGGGTGGTGCTAGTGGAGCCCAACTAAATCCTAGATCAGCGTAGTGTGAAGCTATGTAGCAGAGATTTCACTCAGTATAAGGTTCAGGGGGACCAATATTCTGAGGATAGTGCTACATGGGAGGATGCTGAGATGATTGATCGTCATTTTCCTCATTTGCTTTCTTAGGAAATAACTGCTATTTATTTTGGATATTTTGAAACAATTATTTAAATTTTATGATGTAAACTTGGATAGCCTGTGTGCTATTGGTATTATTATTTGAATTTGAGGTATGATTGACATTTTATGAGATATTATTGTTTGTGATTATTGCTGAGTGGCAAGACATCGAGACGATGTCTCTTCCAAGAGGGGAAGGATGTCACGAATCATTTTTTTTAATAATGTGCATTTTAAAGATTTAATGTGATTTTGAAATTAAAATAGATTAGATCATTCATAATCTATTGTGATGAAATATTGTATGCATTTTTACTCCTACAATTGATATGAAATTTGACATTTAATATTCTTTTGGGTTTGTCAATACTGATAAACTTTCGAGTGCAAGTAATGCAGAATCAGGTGAAAGAGGTCGAAGGCGAGAACACGAATTAGGTAGAATTGTTTTTAACTAAATGACTTCGATGGAAAAAGGGAATCTCACACACCACATTTGCATATACATTTATCTTTGCATTTATGAATGAAAAATTATGTTAAATTTGACCATATAGGATGAAAAATTTATTAATGATTGAATTAATTAGCGATTCCATGATTTCATTTGCTTTGTGTGAAATTATCGATTATGTTTGGTTTTCGGAATTACATTTTAGTCGTACAAATTAGGAATAGATTTTAAACTTGTATATTCAAAAGTGAATATAGTTCATGATTTATATTGAATATTTTAGTATGATTAATTATTCGTTGAATAAATTGAATTATATGACCTAGTATATAAAATGATTAGTCATTTGGTAGACAACTTGATTTTGTCGATTACACATATTCATAAATATAGAATTTTAGGTGAAATTGTAAATTTAATTAAGATGAATATTGTTATAAGCTTAAAAAATGACTATTCATAAAACGTATTTATCTAACATATACGTAAATTATATATATTATAACTTTAAACATATAAGATTATTATTGATATTGTAAATTATAGATAGTCACATTTTAAAAGGTGGTGGAATTAGTTTGAAAAGTGACTATGTCGCATGACCAAATGAAGACCGATTATACTCCAGTCGACAAATACATATCAACTAACTTGGAGTTACAACAACGACTAATATGAGTCGATTGACATGGCATAAAACCAAGATGTTAGCTAACACGTAGAAGATATAGGCTTTAATGCAGGAATTTGAGGATGTTAACGTGGAGTTGATGGCATGCAAACATTGGATTTAAAACAGAGACTCTAGTTAACACTAGTGAAGCAAAAACCAGTGACTAAATGCATGGATTGCATGATTATAATGTGGGTAAATAGCATGCAAATAGTTTAGTGAACTTGGAGCAGAAAAATAGGGAACGTGGCCTTGCATGGAGCATTAAATCTGCCATTGCACATGTTTGAATCTAATGTAGCAAGAGGAAGACTCTTAGCAGTGGTATAAACCAAGCAAGTTAGCCTCAACGTGGCATAGACCTGGCAGAGATAGCAATAAAACTATGAAATACAACACATAAGAGCTTGTTACATCTTCCAACCTCCCTATTCGACTGATCAGAACTACTATAAACACGATCAAGGGAGAATAGAAGGGAGAATAGAAGCAGCAAACAACTTAGAGATAAAATCACATCGTGGAGGTAACGTAGAGATAGACTGCTATAGTGGTGTTAATCTTGCATAATAATAGCAAAAATATAACAAAAGATGCCATCTCTCTCAGACATGGAAGAGTAAGAGGAGATGAAGGTAAAAGATTTCTAAACCATTGCAATCACCGAGCCCTTAATAAAGGAGTAATCTTAGGGAAAAATTACATAAATAGAGGGAGAAGATAGAAGAAAGGATCATCTTTTCTTCGCTAGCAAGAAAGAACGAGGGAATCAAGAAGAGAAGGATAGAGTAGAGAAGAAGATATTTTGATAATATCGAAGAGAGAAATAGAATAGAGATAGATTTGATAGGAATAGTTTTGAGAGAGACTTGCGAAGAAGGGAAGGAGCTATTTGACGAAAGAACGTCAAGGTCGTACAAACCAGACCAAGTTTTCAAAAGGTCAGAATTCCTTTGTTTATGGTTGTTATTGTTATGATCTGGTATGAGAATGCATAGAATTAGAAGCTTTAGATATTAGGTATGATTATCCAAATTTGTTTCATATGTCATTATCTTATTTGAAATGCATTGTAAATCATTTTAAAATAGAGGAAAAGAACAGAGAGAAAAGATGTTAACTAATTGTTAATAACGTATTTTGTCCAAAATAATTAGTTCTAATTCTATTTTAAGAATGTGTTTGCATACTTTTTGGTTATATATGAGATTAAATTCATACATGTATAACACCTTCTCTTGCATGTACCTTATTTAGTCGAAAGATTGATTATGAGATTATTGCTTATGAAAGTTTATCATTTTCCAAAATATGAAAGATTGTCTTCGACAGATATATTAGACAAGTAATGATTAGTAAGGAAAATGATATCTCTATTTTTGTTTAAAAAGAAAGATTGTACTCTCAATAGAAATTTGTGTTTGAGGGAACCAAGCTAGGGTTAAGCTTGAGTTAGAAAATTACCTTTCAAGACGGGTGACGAATGTGGATGTTTTTAGGGAGAATAGTTGCTTTTTCCAACTATTATTTTGTTGTGCATGGCATTATACTCGGTCGAGTTATTACTTGAATTATCTGTAGAAAATGATGGAAATTCCTTATTTATGCTCTCTACCACATCCTAGTATGATAGCGAATGCTTGTTTCTTAGAATGAAGTAGAAAAATGAAAATGCATATATTATCTAGGCATGCACCAGATTCCCTCTTGCTTTTGAATTCTTTGGTTAAACCAATTCGTGCAGGGTTGGGTATTCTTGATTAACCAAGAATTCCGGGGAAGTGTAAGCTTCAAGGTTGGGTGGAAAAAGTGCCTAATTCATTTTCTCGTCTGCATTCAAAGGATTGAAAGAGGCGACTCAGACTAAAGATCGACGGATGCATCTTCTTGTATATTCTTAAGGCAATTTGGAAGCCTAAGTAGGAAATAAGGATTGCTAAGTGAGAAATTGTATTATTCATTTGCATTATAATGATATATCTATGAATGTTTTTATATCCATAATCGATGTTTTCTTATATCTTGTATAAAATATGCTTTAAGTTTGAAATTTAAGTTTATTTATGAA
Source organism: Cryptomeria japonica (assembly GCF_030272615.1). NCBI lineage: Eukaryota > Viridiplantae > Streptophyta > Pinopsida > Cupressales > Cupressaceae > Cryptomeria > Cryptomeria japonica. Next base: position 586,860,332 of record NC_081405.1, on the reverse strand, counting down.
TAAAGAGTAGTTTAGGGTTAGATCCTAAATTGACGTCTTTACACCTTCTAATCTTGTATGCAAATAATGTAAGTTGGAAAAGTAAAAAATAATTTCATTCAAACATAAGTTTCATACATTGAATGGATTATTATATCTTGTGCACACTTATTGGTGTGGTCCTAAAATAGTGCGAAGTATGTAGGGTGACATTTATTTCATGTTGTTGATTGATAACTATTCTAGAATGACATGGGTTACCTTTCTAAGGGAGAAATAAGAAGCACTAGAGAAATTCAAGATATTCAAAGCTAAGGTGGAGACAAAGTTAAAATTGAAGCTAAAGTGTATGAGATTTGACAGAGGAGGAGAATTCACATCTGATGATTTTGATTCATTTTGTAAAAAGCATGGAATTAGAAAACATTTATTTGCTTCTAGAACCCCTCAACATAATGGAGTTGTTGAAAGGAAGAACAAAAGTATTTTGGATGTTGTAAGGACTATGTTGATTGAAGGGAATGTTTCATAGACTTTTTGGAGAGAATTTGTTAGCATTGTTGTATAGACATTCAACTGGGTGCATGTAAAAGGTGATTCTGGTAAGAGTCCTTATGAGTTATGTTTTGGTCATATTCCTACAGCTAGATATTTTAGAATTTTTGGAAGAAAATGTTATATCAAAAGAGATGAAGATATAAGAAAGTTTGATGCAAGATGTGATGAAGGAATCTTATTGTGTTATTCTACTAAGAGAAAGGCCTAACGATGTTACAATGTGAGGTTGAGAAAGATAGTGGAATGTGCAATGTGAAGGTTGATGTATGTCATGGAAAGAATACCAGAGAATATGGATATGAGTTTGATGATCAAGATGTTATTTAAAAGCAAGTGCATTCTGAGAGACTAAAGTAGAATGATCTGGTAGAGACAGTTAATCTAGCAATTGTTTTTGCCAATGAATAAGTTCAAGAACTTGAGAATTATAATAATCAGAAGACTCTGAGGTATGTGAAATTAAATCATTCATAAAATCAGATTATTGGTAATAAAAATAAAGGCATGATGACTAGGAGAAGGATTGTTGGCCAAGAAATATGTTTGGTTTCCAAGATTGAACCTAAATGTTTTGTTGAAGCTTGTAAAGATGAGAATCGGATAAAGGCTATGGAAGAAGAGTTGAATTAGATTGAGAAGAACAATAGGTGGGAACATATTTCGAGATCTATAAACAATAATGTGATTGATACAATATGGGTGATCCGAAATAAATTGAATGAAGTCGGTGAAATCATTAGAAACAAAGCAAGATTGGTATGTAATGGATATTTATGGATGGAAGCTAATGATTACGAGGAGACTTTTTCTCTAGCAGCTAGAATTGAAGATGTTAGATTACCTCTTGCATATGATGCTTATAAAAATTTCAAGGTATATCAAATGGATGTAAAGTCAACCTTTTTGAATGGTGATTTTGAAGAGGAAGTCTACATTGAGAAACCAGATGGGTTTTCTTTATCAGATGGAGGAGACATGGTATGTAGATTGAAGAAAGCACAATATGGACTTAAACAAGCCCCTATACCTTGGTATGTTAGATTGGATAGGTATTTGATGAAGTTGGGATTTTATAAAGGTACTGTTGATAGTAATTTATACTTTAAGGTTGATAATGATAACATTTTGATTGTTAATTTTTTTGTTGATGACATTATTTTTGGAGGAGATGATGATTTGAGTAAGAAGTTTGTTGATGATATGTAAAAAGAGTATGAGATGTCTATAATAGGTGAGATGAAATTTTTCTTAGGATTACAGATTGCATAGACTGAAAAAGGCATTTTCATTTTGGCAATCTATGTATATGAAGGAATCATTGAAGAAGTTTGGGGTAGCTGATTCCAAACCCATTGGAACTCCTTTGGTGAGTAGATACAAGTTGTCTAAGCATGATGAATCTCCAAAAGTTAATCAAACCTTGTATAGATCTATGGTTGGTGGATTGCTATACTTGACTCAAACTAGACCAAATATTATACATTTTATTTATCTTTGTGAAATATTTCAAGTTGATCCTAAAGAAAGTAATGTTACTGTTGTGAAGAGGATTTTTAGATACTTGAAGGGGATAGTTGACTATGGATTGTGGTATTTGAAGAATGATGAGTTCATGTTATGTGCTTATATTGATGTTGATTATCGAAAGACCTCTACTAGTGGAGCATTATTTTTGGGAAAAAAGTTGGTTTCTTGGGCAAATAAGAAGCAAGATGCTATTTCTCTATATACTACATAAGTTGAATACATTGCTGCTGATAGCAACTCTACTCAGGTAACTTGGATGAAGCAGATTCTAAAATGCATTAGAGTTATTTATGATGAACCTACTATTATATATTGTGATAATTCAAGTTCTATTAATATTTTGAAGAATTAAGTATTGCCTTCTACAACAAAGCATATCTCAATCAAATATGATTTCTTGAGGGAGAAAGTTAGTGAGGACGAAGTCAAATTGGAGTATGTATCTACAAAGGATCAGATTATAGATATTTTTACTAAATCTTTGCCTACAGATACATTTATATATCTGAGAGATAAGTTAGGGGTCTCTAGCCCTCCTGATGAGAATTAGATGCATTGAGATGCATCAATCCGATGGACTTCATAGTCTTATCTTCTTATCTGGATTAATGAGTGGGTGTTGTTGCTTAGAGGGAGAAGTCAATGTGTGGTGTTGAGATTTGTGAGTTTATCTTAAGGGAGAGACATTATCTAGTAAAAGGGGAGAGAATAATGATTTGTATGTGTATTTGGGATTGTTGTCAAAGGGTGAGAGGAGCATCTAAAAAAATACCTTATATCATGGAATCTTTGTGTGCATTATCTGAGGGGGAGATTGTTGGTGTTGATTTCTTTCTTTGCATTGGTTTTTTTTCACATCCATATAATACCATCAATGCCAAAGGGGTCGATTGTTGGGTATTGTTGTTGCTAGGATATGTTATTGTGATTGATGTCAACATATTCCTGTGTTTTGGTATTTTGGTGATTGCAGAGATTTGATTTGGCTAGTTTGTCTATTTGATATGTTGAATCAACTAGAGATACATGATTCAATGTTTATTTCATGATGCTAATTGGTGATTTGATTAAGTTATAGATTTTGGTATAAGTATTGGTTTTTTAGTATCCAAAATTGCAGTGTTCTGGTATTTGATCTGTTATGCTCGGGAATGATTATATCTTGAGTTATGGTTTTGGGAGAGTGTTTGGGATGTTCATGTATATCTTGTAATCAGATGGTTTATGATTTGGTTCTCTGCAAGTTATCTTTCTAATCCCAGTTGTTGTTGTTGAGTGTTCTTGAGTATCAGTGTGTTGATCAATAGAGATTTGATTAAGTGGTGTTGGTACAACCATTGCACATGGTTCTAACATGCTTGTTGGTGTTTCCTAATCATGTCCTATTTGTTTTTCTAGTCCACATTGATCATTGTGTGTGCTATTGAGGATCTTATGGGTTCGGTAATGTTCTTCATGTTATGAAATATTTTCGATGGTGTAGCCTATTGTGGATGATCTTCGTGAAATTTTTGGTGGTGTTGCGTGTTTGAGGATTTGATTTGGCTCCATGCTATGTTGTCATGGCAATGTATTGGTCTAGTGCTTGATCTATCTATCATGTGATGTAATTTTGAAATTAGGTTTTAAGGACTGAATCGACCTCGTAGTCAAGGTTGATGATTTGTATAAATAGGTGCTATATTCATGTAATTTGGTGATAGGTGTTGTGTTTGCATTATCAAAGATTAGTGTATGTGTGAATAAGTGAATTCATCTTTTAGTGAGAAGTGTGGAGCGGAGAGTGTTGCAAAGGAGACAAATGTTCTTAACTGGAACTGTCATCAGGCATTTGGAGATGCTATTCTTTTAGTTCATGTAAACCCGATTATTTTTCGAATGTTCTTGTAAGGTAGTGAACCTTCCCTAAGGTTTGTAGCCTTTATATTTTGAGCAGTGAGCTCTTGGAAGTGTCTCTAAATGTATGTGCATTCCCCATTGTAACATTTACACGTACTACTGCAGAGTATCATCTTACTGTGGGTAGGTTCCCACCATTGTTTTTCCCTTAATTGGGTTTTCCACGTCAAAATATTGGTGTTATGTGTGTTGTTGTTATTGTGCTAAAATTGTTTAATTCGGTGAAAACTAATTCAGCCTCCCCACCCCCTCCTCCCCCTCCTCAATTTCCTTCATTGTTGTTGCCAATAGATATGTTATGATGGATAATTATGTCATTCATTGATATGCTAGAAATGTAGGAATAACTAGGCCAATTCCTTAGGGAAAGCTCATTATTTATAGTAATGGTTCACTTGAATGACTATGGGGTGATCATGTAAATTGAGATTTAGTATATACAAGTCCATTTCTCTTCTACTTATGTAAATTTTATCTATATAATTTTCTCTTAGGTTGTCGTGATTTAGAGATCCTCTTTTTTGTAAGAACTCGATTGTGTATAGTTAAGGGTAGTTATTGATACACGGTATTCTCTCATTGATCGAACCTTTAGAATATCAAATGAATACATTTTAAATATTGTGGAAGGCAATTGGAAAGAACGCAAGAGATTCTCCAGATTTTATAGTAATGAATGTCTCCTTTTAATGCTTTTTGAGTTATGAGGTACTTAAGTTGAAGATTTATTTGGTAATCTGCAGTGATTACACTTGAATTATCAGCCAAATTTTTCCCATTCTGTGCTTCCGCCATGTTATCGTAGTCGACTTTGAAAGCATCATCGATTTCCTCTCCAAATGAAGAAGGTGGGTGATTCCTGTAACACCATGGCCCACCACCCACATTGTTGGAGAAAGTGCTGAAATCATTAATGGCGGTGAGAGCATCATAACCATCACTAATTTGCTTGAAATTTTGCATGGGTTCTACTGCGTTAACATAGTCAGCTATGAAAGCATCTTTGATTTCATCTCCGCATGAAGGAATTTGAATGTCACACTCTGCTCTTAACATTGTGCTCTCACTCCCCGCAAGATTCTCAACAATGTTGATGTTCTCTTTTTTGTTCTCATACCCTGCTGAAGTGGCCGTCGTAGAAATGAATTGTGGTGGGAAGTTACACGGCACTGTCATCGAAGAAGACGGGCGATCCCCGTAAGAGCATGGCGCACCACCTACAATGTTGACGACATTGCTGAAATTGTAACCATCACTTATTTGCTTGAAATTCTGCATGGGTTCTACAGAGCCTTGGGAAGCGTATGCTCTCGCGTTGTAAACTTCTTCAATTTGAGAAATTGGAAAACCATTATTACCCTGAGAGCTTGGCTGTTTATGATCAGCCTGGATCTTGGTCACCTCAACCCTTTTGCTCAAATGAGAGTTCCTGCTAACAACGACCACCTACGTTTCATCAAAAAGATTTTCTTTAACGACAGCTCCATTTTGGAGAATTTGGTTAACATTGAACATCTAATTCATTGGAAAGGGAGAAAGGTTAACAATTGTGAGCGCTGTATGTAAACATTATAGAGCGCCAATTTGTGAGAAATGAGTTTTACAGATTCTGGCATTTACTGCTACAGTAGGGTTTTGAAATTAAAAAGTTGATAGTTCAATCACATTTGATATTTATGGGAGACACAGAAACATTCTACAAAACAAATAACTAGCGAAGAAGTGCTGACCTATTGCCAACCAACTTGTGAAGTCTTAAGATCAAGTCCTCTTCATCTGCTGAAATATGGCCACGCTTAATGTCAGAACGAAGATAATTCATCCAACGCAGCCTGCACGCCTTTCCACAACGCAGCAACCCTTTCAAATAACACAGATCAAAGCGTTGTCAGAAAATTGATACACATTAACAACCTGCTTTCAAGGGAAGAGTTCACCAATTTCCTTCTCCATAGATTTGGATACTTTTCATCAATCGCAGATCTTCTTCTGGTGTCCAAAATCCTTTTTTCATTCCTACTTTTGAGCAATACAGCGTTTTTCCCATCTTACGAGCTCCTCTAGAATTGAAAGTCTATCCTATTTTATAACACAAAGCCCACAGCAATTTGTAAGCTTAAAGTAGATGACAGTGCGAGAGAAAAGCATATTATTTATGCCAGCATTTCGGCAAAAATTAGTTGTCTTGAAGATTGAGTCGTTTTCTCAAGCTCTACTCCCGTACAAGAGGCACATGCAGCAAATTGGAATTGATAAACTATTTAGGACGAACGTTTTGTAAAGTGAAATGTTATTTGTCTTATTACCTGTTTTTACATATCATTGGACTTACCGATATAAACATTCATGGGATTTATAGTTCATTGTTTTAAAATATTATTGATTCAGTTGTGGATTGTTTGGTCATTAAAATGAGATGATATCTAAGTAAAGTTGTATCAATTTTTTTTTTTCTTTCGTAAAAAAGATCAAAATTTATTAATTAAGGGTTATTTAAAGAAAATACAAAAATACTTCTAGATAATCGTATTTATCACAATAAGAAAAACAAAGAAAAGTCAAATAGGTCTCCAACAAATCCATGAACTTCATGAACATATGACCCTAGCAAAAATCAAGAAATTATAATGATTAGCCCATATCATTCTCCATCATATATAAGAATTAAGTAACCTAATTAGGAGAAAAAGAATCTCAATCACAAACATTCCATCCTTGGGGAGCACTTCAAGACCGTTTAGCTAGAGAATCAGCAATGTCACTCTATTTTCCTGAGATATGAACAAAACAGATTCAGTTGAAGTACTGAAATAAATCATGAATTTGATGAGCAAGAGAAGTCAAATTCCTAGAAGAACTCTTAGAAGTCTTCTTGTTAAAAAAGGAAGCTAAAATTGAAAAACTCATCTCACAAATAACATCCTTACAAACGAATTCGCAAGCTTTCAACAAAGCAACAAGATGGGCACATGCTTCCATTTCATTCATACCAACTATAGTAGGGCCATAGGAAAAGAGAACTGCATAGAGCTCAAACTATCACAACCAACACTTCCAATCGTACCTAGACTAGGATTACCCATAGACAAATCATTAGTATTGATTTTAATAACAACATTAGGAGGAGGTATCCAATAGCCAACTTTGTTGAAATTTCAAGAAGAAACATTTTGAGAAGGATGAGTCTGAGACTTACAAGTAGAAGAAACAATAAATTTATCCACATCAAAGTGTTTGACAGCCATGAGATCAGATGGAGCAAGGGTTTGATCAAAAGAGTGTTTAGTAGCAAGAGTCTCTTGAACTAAAGTAGTTTCATATTTTTATTTTTATTTTTTGTGATGAAGAATGGCATAGTTAAATATTAATATATCAAAAAATATAGTGCATAATTAACACAAAAGCAAGTGAAATTAAATTATTTTAAAGATACTGGGTGAACTCACAAAGCTGGTTCCCACTTTTGCCAACGAAGGAAATTGGTGAAAGTGAAAAAAAAAATTTACGAGGGGTTCGAGCGAAGTGGGGGTGTTCGAACGGAATACCCTTTTGGGTTCGAGCGAAGACCCCACTTCGCTCGAACCCCATCTTTCGAGCGAAGCACCTTTAATGCCCTTTTATGTCATTTTTCAATTATAGCGCGGGGGTTCGCTCGAACCCCCCTTCATTCGAACCCCCCTAAAAATAGGGGGTTCGCTCGAACCCCCCTTCGTTCGAACCCCTTTTTTTAACACTTGTCTGAAAATTTCTACATTTTTTTGCAGATTTTTGGCCTTGAAACCTCTAGTTGAAGGCTCAAATGGAATGATCTTGACAACCCAAAATGTAGTATTATAGTCCTCGAAGCAAGCTTTCCAATGAATATAATTTTATTACATATTGAGTTTATTATGAACTTGTTTTTTTAATTTTACCAAATATAGGTTTTTCATCGAACATGAACTTCTCTGTTCAACGCATTGGGAAAAATAGGAAACTAATTTTAAAAAAATCTAAAAAATATATAAGCCCTGGGTATTGATGTCTTCTTTCTAACAAAAAAAAAAAAATGAATTTCGATATATATAGAATAAGTTATGTGTTCAAACGTAAACCTATGTCTGAATTATGACTAGTCGGACTTCAAAACTTAATAAAATGAAAAATATTGAACATATCACTATCAAACCAACTACAAGCCCTGGATATTGATGTTACAAACCAAAATTCGAAAGAATTGAGTTTTTATCATTTATAGAAAAAAAGTTATGAGTTTCGGGAGACACATCACTCTTAAAAAATGTAGTTTGTTGTAAAAAACTACTTTTCGAGGGAGATGGAAAAATTAAAAAAAAATCCTTCAAAAAAATTTGAAAAAAATATATACAGAATCTACAGAGAAAATTCTACAAATCACTAATTTACATCATCTTCAAATTCTTAATAGTTTAAAAGTTATAGTTGTCGGAAGTTGAAGATTATTTTAAAATTGTTCATCTCAGTGTCAAAAGTGGCAAAAAAGTGGGAACCATTATTGTGAGTTCACCCTATTATGTTGAAACAAAAATACAAAAATTGAATAGTTAAATCACTAGCTACCAAGTATATGTTACCAGAAAGAGGGGGATAATAATAGAGGGGAGGGGGAATGGGAGCACAAGGCACATATCAAGGAGGTCCTGGCTATCAATAATAGTCTCCCAACCTGTAAAAAATCTCTTGATTTTTTATTTTCAACTTGGTAATAGTACCATGCTCAAGAAAAATGACAATGTCTAAGTGGGAAAGCCATCTCTAGTGTAGCTCTTCATTAGGGCCACATTAAGAATTAGATGAATGTACACATGGAGGAGGGGATGAGACACATTTTTGAGTATGTGAAGGACCTTGCAAACCATAATATTCCTGTCTAGAGCTATGACTACAATCACGTCAACCTTCTGGTGGTTGAGAGTCATACCTCATGATATAGATACATCCCTAGTAGTAGGTGAATGAAAAACACAAATAACCATACAATTTACACTGGTCCAATTTTAAATAAAATTCTAGATCAAAAGCCTCCAAAGCCACCTTGTTGACATAAAATTGGATTAGTAACATAACATTAAAATCTACAATAACTAGATAGTATACATGCTAAATTTATTATCCATTACCAAATCGATACAAAAATTTATTTTATCTTTTTAAATTTAAAATAGTATCACCTATCCAATTTGAAAATAAGCTATATGTGATTGTATCTTCGAATATTGATCTAGTCACACTAAAATATTATATGCTTGGAGAAGAGATTGGTGAATAATATCACTCTAATCTCGTAGATAGAATGAAAGGGCATTATTGATAGTTTCCAAATAAATATGCAAGAGACAATGAGGAATGAACACTCCCAAATTAACTAGCTTGAAACCCCATAGGGAAACCTTTCTAAAGAAGACACCAAGAAAAATGCGCTAGCTTGGGTTCCACCAAAGTGATCGTATTTATGTTCACTTTTTAACAAGTGAACATGAACACAAACCCCTTTTATTAAAACACTAAGTTAATACATCTTAAATTAAAAAACGTGTTTGTGTTAATTTTTACTTGTTACAAAATGGGCATGACAAATAATATTTAAAAAAATTACATCATCATTAAGATGAAAATGAATAAAAATTCCATCTCACATTGATCTTACAAAGTATAGAAAAATGGGGATAAATCCATCACCATTCTTTGCAAGGCTTGTAACCATTGAAATAAGTATTTAGAAACCATTTCCAATCCTTCCACCTAGGCTTTGAATAGAATATTTAAGCCTTGTGGACCATTTTATGGGGAATTGAATACAAGATGGTTTGATAAGAATCTAAATCTTGAATACCAAATAATTTTTAGCTTCAAAAGTTGGCTGAGAAAGCCATATCATAATATTGATAATGAAAGGATTAGAGATAGTAGAAGCCTACATTTGTTAAGGAATTGAGAAATGGACGTAGGAGAATTTGGAAATGATTTAATCTTTGAATGTAATCATTTGAGACCATCATACAAAGTATTGGTTGATTAAAATCCTACTTGTAAATAAATATCCATTGCAAAGGAGTCATAGCTTAATAGCTTCCCAATCACACCAAATTTTGTTTGAAAATAAAGGTGTCTAAATGGGCAAAGGCTCCCTCTTGAAGAGAATGGTATGGATTTCTATGCCATAATAGAAAAAAAATTTCTAGGCTTGAGATATAAATGTTTCATTTAGGAAAAAAATTCAATCCTTATTTATAGGTGTTATTCAATTTGAGGGAACCAAATTCCTTTGGAAGAAAACATAACTTATAGGAAACTTTATTAAATCCTTTCTCATGATGTCATGACACCAAATAAATTATTGAGTAGTTTCTCTAGCTTCTAATAAGGTGTCTCAACAAGGAGAAAGGGTTTAGCTATCGGAGTATTTAACTTATTTTTAAAGTATGAAAGAATGATTTGCCTAGAGTAAATAGAGGAGTATTGGTAGGTAAAAGAAATGACTAGAAATTGACATATATTTCCATCATTAATTCAATTATAGAAATAGTCTTCTAGCCATGCTAGTCTATGAAGAATTTAGTGATAGCATTAGGTTTTTTTTCATTCAATTATAATATCAAATGCTATAAATAATTTGCTTAGACACTATTTTTTACCTCAAAAACCAAAATCCAAATATTATGTAGTTAGAAAAAAGTCTTACAGTATCATTTAAATTACATATTGCATGTCCATTGCTTTTTCCTAACATATATTTTTCTTATTTAAATGATACATCAAATATGATATATAAGGAAAAACAATTATTTAATAAGAGACCGATCTTATTTATCTATGTAAGAAAAATATTATATGTAAGAAAAAGCAATAGATATTAAATCTCTTCATCTAAATTAGATATTGTTGTATCATTTATTCTATACCTTTCTTATTATAATGTTTGAAAAAATGATTAAATAATTCAAATAAATTTTCTTCTTCTATTAAATTGGCCACCATTTTACATTTTATTTTTTTCCAAGAAATATACACTAAGATATTTCTTTAATTTAGATGAAGACATTTCTCTAATATAAATGAAGTTAATTATGTTTATAGAACTTTCTAATAATTGTGAATAGTGAGAATTTTTATCATGATTAGATTAACAAAATTCGATTGAAATATTATAACTAATTTTGAATTGATTCGCTACAACCTGCGATTCTTGAGCTCTTCTTCCCTTACATCGCACAACATATCCAAGTAAAATAGAATTTTAGCTAGCTCTTTGCATAGATAAATTTTAGAAAAATAATTAAGGGTATGTCAAAATATAAATATTAAGAATATAATTAGCTTTTAATAAAAAAATTGAACATGAAAATTAGAGGATAAATCTTAAAAGGGTATAGGAGTGGAAGGCTTCACCAAAATGAAATAGATAATAAAATCTATTTACATAAAATATTAGGATCAAATAATTATTGAAAAATAAAAATAAAAGTCACGTCATAAATACCTATATCAAATCACATAGATAAATGTAGAGATTAAATAAATAAAACAAAGGTTCTTATCTAGAAATGCTATGTAGATATATTATTATATGATTGTATATTTTTAATTGATATGCATGAAAACTAAGAGTTATCCCACTAATGCCTTAGAGTTTATATTCAATGTTTGTTGTTATGGGTCACTTTGATGACTATAAGCAATCACGTAATTATGAATTTGAACTACTCAACTACATATATAAACTACCCTACACAGATTTGAGCTCTATAAATATTTTGTGTTTTATTGACATTGTCTTGATGCATATATCTTATTTTGTGTAAAAACTCAATTTTGTGTATTTAAGATTTCTCTAGTGACAAGAAATATTTCTCTCCTTGATAAAAAAAAAACTATGATATTGGGTCACTAAAATTTATAAACTATTGAAGGCATTTAGAAAGCATGCAAGAGATGTCCTAGATGACATAATAATGAATTCCTTGTTTGAATGCTCATAGACTTATGATGTTAGTATTTATTTGAGTTAGTACTCCAAAGTTGGTAATTTAAAAAATTTACTTTTTGATTAGAAAACAACAACTAATTACAAAGGTTAAGTTCACTCTAAATATAAATTTATAAAATACTAGTTTTGCATTCAATTTGATCAATAATAGAATTAAACTAAGTCACTTGCATAACTTATGGAACTAAAAGATCCCAGTTAGTTGTTTTTGGCTTTTTTTTTTTTGCTTGCGTTGTGTTTTTTGTTGTTAATCTCTTTGGGATGCTTCCCCTATTTTTGTCATTGTTTAGTGGTTGTTTAAACTCTGGTTTAACTCTATTTATTTTTTGTTGGATTTGGGTTTCAGGTCCCTGCAAAACCTATTTATCTTAATAAAAACTTGTGGAACTAAAAGTTAGTAAGAATAAGATAAAATTGAATACAAAATAGAATCAACATTTACAATATATACCAAATTTTATTATGAATCAAATAATATATATTTTCATTGTATAAACATTAATTAGTGTGAATTGATCCCAAAATGAAGGACACTTCAAGGCATCACATGTTACCATTACAATAGTGTTTCTATATTGTTAAGTATTGCAACATATAGAGTCTTCTATATCATAGATAATTCCTTGTCTTTTATTAGGATAAACAAGTTTTGAGGGGACACAAAACCCCTTATAACGGGTTTTGAAGGGACCCAAAACCCTAAGATTTTACCAGGATCTGAAACCCAAAATAGATAGCTCCAAACAATACATCAGAGATAAACAACAACTTAAAACCAATCTAGCAGCAAAGAAATATCAATGAAACCTAGTTGAACATGGAGGAGGCCAAAGCCTTTCACTAGCACAAGGGTTTTATAAAGGCTCCCTTAACCTTTAACAAAAACCAAGGGTTTTTCCAGGCACCCATAACCTGTTTAATGGGTTTTACAAGGCTCTCACAACTGGAATTAGGTTTTGAATTAGCTCCCACAACCAAACAAGAAGGGTTTTCCTAGGCTCCCATAACCCAAGCTAGCATCTCCTCGCTGTAATAAACTATCATGCCCAAACCTAACCAAAAACAAACAATGGCCAAACTAGGCCCTTGAAAACTGCTAGCAACCAGCAAGCCCCTGAAAATAACAAAGAAACATAGGGTTTTTACAGGCTCCCTCAGCCTTGAGAGTGAGTTTTAGAAGCCTCCTACAAATTGCCATGGCCTAGACAACAACAAATGTTCCTAAAAACACAGTCTAGAAAATAGGGTTTTCAAAACACTCCTGAAACCTTCTATAGAAGAAAACAAGAGGATTTTTAAGGGCTCCCTCAACCATCAACATGAGCTGGTAAACTATGAAATGGCACAACACCCAAAACCTCCAATGAAGAGACCCATGAGGGTTTTGAAAGGATCCCTCAACTAGTAGTACAATCCTCCGCAGCCAAAATGCTCCCCCATCCTTGCTCTCCACCTCAATAGGACTACAGGAAAATAAAATCAACTGCCCAAACTACCCAACCTCAACCATAAAAAGAAGCAGCCACAATGCTCCTTCACACCTACTCTCCACCTTAATAGGAGAAAGGGACACCTCAGTAAGATAGGAAGGAGAAAAAATCATCATCTCAAAAAACCTACTTTCATGGTGAAACTCAAGCAACCACTTCACCTCCATAGGAGAGCACACCTCCTCAAATAGAGAATCATGAGAACAGGGGAAAGGAGAAAAAGAAACCCTAAAAAATGAATAGAAAAGGAAACACCAGAAGGATATCATACACCTCAAACCACATCCATCTGCCAAAAAACAACAAACTTCTAGGACCAAACAAGTCCCTGCTCCCAACACCAAAGATAAATCGATACAACCAAACTCCTGCCAAGGAAGAAAGGAATAGTTGGAAGGACAAAAATATAGGGCCAAGCTACCATTGACACCCAGAACACCAACAAATTCTGAAACAACAAGCTCACCTCCCACCCATTACAACCTGCACTAGCACTCCCACAGACAAACACAAACCCAAACAAAAAGTGGCAGAGGGAAAGAGAAGAATGCAAGAGAGAGCACTAACCATCGAACAAACCCCAATAACCATAAACCTTTCTCCCACCGTCAGCATCACCATCCTCCTCCCCATCGCCTGAATCTTCACCCCTTGAAACCCTCGCACTTTGGTTCCCGTCCGCTCTACAGATCCTGCTCCCACTCATGTTTGAAACCCTCACGCTTCCATTCCCACCCCCTCCATAGATAATTCCTTGTTATTCACATAATTTTTCTAATTTTACTCTCTTCCAAATATTCTTAATTTTTTTTTTTCCCATTTATCTTTAATTAAAATGTTTTAAATTTATTACACTCTAATAATATTTTTCATTTTATTTCTCTCCATACAAGAAAGATGAAAGAATGTATAATCAAAATATAATTAAATATATTTAAATCATCTAAATTATTCAATTTGATAATTAACTAATTAATTTTCCTTAAAAATTAAATGTTTGATTAAATTTATTATATTAATTTAAAATAAATAAACTATTTATTATTCACAAATACTCTTTTGAAGCCACGTTCAATGCCATTACAAATTAACTCTCAACACTCTTTGAATAATTAAAAGGTTTCTCTAGAATCAATGTTGCAAGTTTTGATACCCATACATGACATAGCATTCAACTAAAAGGAATTGCTAAACTATTTAGGATAAAAGTTCTAATTTTTCTTTGACTTTTTTTTTTTTTAATTAGTAAATAGCTGCAGAGGGGCAGCACCCTTGTATTAATCAAAAAATAGAATATAAGTACTTTTATAATAAAAAATATGAAAATATTTTATATTTGTTCAAATTTGTGGTGTATCTATCTCTTGACAATCATTTTTTTAGGTAGAAGATCTTCTTCTAAACTATTTCCTTTCATTATGATCTTGACAAGGCTTCCCCCTCCACTCTCTTGATTTTTTGGATGTGGATAATGACATTTCGTGCACATTGCCACAAAGAAGGAAGAATGTCTTTTGAAACATGTTTATCTTTCCCATTCATAGGTCAACGTTCTACATATGGTATTGTCTATGCCCTTACAATTTTTTATTTTTCTATTATTGCTTATATGTTATCTTTAGCTCTTGATTTTTATTATCTCGCTACTTTTGTAGAATCTTGATAATTTTATTTATTGAGCAAAGGACTTGAGACCTTGGTTTTCCTTCATAATTAATATACCATAAATATTGAAATATATAATTATTTGTTTTTTAGTTTCATATTTATAGTTTTTCATGATAAAAACTTTCATAATTTATAGTGATGTATCAAAAATTTAATAAATACATCACATAAAAGGTGGGTGAAATTGAATCAAATCTTGAGAATTATATTTTGCAAATAAAAGTAAAATAAGAAGGTCAAATTGACAAGCTACCAAGGCTATTTTAGCCAAATGAGGGAGGTCGCGATTAATTAGGGGAACCACACATCAAGAAGGTCTTAGTTGTCAAAAATGGGTTCCCAACATGTGATTAAATTTTGTTAATTTTTATCTTTAACTTTCTCAATGGTAGCATGTATAGGTAAAAACAAGGTCTAAGTAGGGAGATTTTTAACATCTAGCCAAACATCACCAAGTTAAGAAGAAAATGAACATCTACATGGTGGAGGGCTATATTCATGTTGTCAATGATGTGAAGGGCCTTAGGAACCATGGTGACATTGTTTGGAGCTATGACAATAAAAAAAATTCATGCACATGTAGTTGATCGGTACACCCTATGGCATAGAAGCATCTTTGTTGTTAGAAAATTATCAACACTAGAGAATGTACATGACCTTTTATTTAGTAGTCAATTAAACTCATAGATGAGAAACCTCCAAAGTCATTTTTTAATTTTAAATTATATTAAAATCGTAACATTAGAACGTATACTAATTGTAATAAACATTGTGTAGTGCCATAAATTATGAAACCTTTACAATTTCAAAATCCTTTTTGGGCCCTTTATTTAGTGCACCTCCTTCTAGGTCATTTTGAGCCTATTATGGCATTCTCTCATCCAAACTATCATCATATTCTCATGAGATAACATGATACAATATCTTGGTCTTGTGTACTCTCCTAGCACCTCTATTTTGTTTGTTTCCAGTCAAAAAGTTATTTTGTCTTCTAAAATCTATTACCTTATGTCCATAATAATTTCAATTAAAATACTAACTAGATAAATAATGATTGAACTTGATATTGTACAACCTTCTACCTAGATTTTGTCTATTGGGTAAATTCTATCTATGGATATGGATAAGATTTAATAAATTAAAAAAATTTACAAGCCTCAAGTCCTTCATCCTCCTTTTTGATGTCTCGAGTTAGTCTTTGTTGATCATATTCTAATTTTTTAGAACCATAATCATCTAGAACTTTAACAATTACGTTCATGGAGTTCTTAGCTGTCTGATTGATTTACTTTTCATTGAATCTAGTGCCAATTTTGATTTGTGGTTCCCTCTAACTACATATACTCTCATCTAAGATCTTAGTAATATTTTAAATTTTTATTCTTTTTCTTAGAGAACTATTTACTTTCTCCAATTCCTTTCTCAAAGATACTAATTCTACTTTAATTCTTTCACAATCCTCCTCCTTAGTCTTTAAATATTTTTTTATGACATCATTTCTCATTTTTTCTTCTTCCAACTAAGAATTTTGATATGACATCATTTTGGAGAGCTAGGATAGAAACCTACTTGGTAGTTTTGTTGGTACAAATAAGGATATTTCATAAATAGTTGTTGGTTAGAACCTATTCACACATGTTAAGTTTACTTAGGATATCTTAGTTGTCACATGACACAATCAATTAATATATTGTTCATGTTATTTATCTTAATTTTCTTCATGTAAGTTTTTATCTAGCATATTACATTTAATATTATCATGAGGGTAGTTGTAACTACTCCCTCATTACTTGCTATATAAGAAATCTCAAGGTAACATATCTATCATCTTAATATAATCTATATCTTGGTGAATTTATTGTTTCTCTCTTTATATGGAAGTTATTTCTAGTTGTGATCCTAAGCTTTGGAGGTTGCAAACTCCAACAAAGTATTAGAGTGATTTGATTTACATACATTTCTAGTTGAGATCCCTCACTAGCTTTGTTGATGTCATAAGAGTCTCCAAATTGGCAACATATATTTCTGCCATTTCACTTGGTGCCACCCAGACTATGTTATATTTTACTCTCAATTAATATCAATATGTCTCCAGTCTATTAGTGGGCATTCATTATCATTTCCCTATGATATTAGATTGTGTATATTATCATCCAATATTCAATCTCCCACAATCCAATTTCCAAATTTGAGTTTATTTTGGGGTGTAAAATTCTCAAAATTATTTGAAGTCACCTCCACTCAATATGTTGTTGTAAAGTCTAAAAATTGCAGCCCTCACAATTTTTTACTGCATTTGGGTCTTCACCTTAGTGTTTGCACCCATCAGCGTGATTGAAGACCTTAATATGCTCATGCACATCGAAATTACCTTGCAATCCAACAATGTACTCAGGAGCCACCTTGATCCTACCCCAAAATAGGGCAAGATCAGGGTGTGGTATCTTGAGATGCCTTAATTAGGGCCTATCTTGATCCCCTCCCTTTGACCTAGCTCAACTTTGAAGTGGGAAAATCGCCCCTATGTCGGATGGAGTCAAAAAATTAGTCAATTAATTTTACTGACAAGTATATAAGAGGGATTTCTTCTCTCATTTTACATCTAATGGAAATAATTATCAAGCACTCGTGAATTCAAGAGATCAAGAATTTGAGCATTCAAGAGCAGTTGAGCATTTTCAGTCTTCCTTCAAGCTTTGGAGCAGCAATAGAGTCAAGATTTTAATCATTAAAGAGGAGATCATCACTCTACTTCATGAAATCATAATTTCATTTAGAGGCAAGAAAAACTTCACAAAAAGGTATGCATTTCATTTTCAAGCAATTAAACATCCCCTCAAAGCGGAGGATTTCTACTTTCAGTGCTTTCATACATTATTTCAACCACTTGGTTAATTCCAAAACCAATGTTTGATCTAAAGGTGAACCCCTATTCCCAACACATTTCCCTTTCTCTATGTGTGCAAGAAACATGTACATAGTTGTACCTCTAGAATTAAGCTTTATTCATAGAGACAAAAAAAATCTTTTCGACATGATGAAAGTTTGGAGGACCGACTAGAGAGTGCCCATGTCTAGACTCACGGTCTCTATATCTTTTCCCTGATTTCTCAAAGCAACTCCGAATCATCTCAAACTTCTCAAATCTAGGTGCACGACTCAATCCCGAAACTATAGCTTGCTATTTTTGCTTACTTTGTCTTCAATTTTAGTACTTTGCCTTAATTCAATTAGTCAACTTACAAAAGCGTCAATTGTATTCTGATTACAATCAATCTACTCTGTATCTAGTACTTGCATCCTTTGGGATTGGATCTAGTAGATTCATCCCCCTCCTTTGAATCTAAAGTTTCCTCAAGTGAAAATTGAGCTTAGTGAATTTTCCCATCCAATTGGATAATTTGCTAAGCTCCCAATTTTCTACTTTACATTTTGGTGAACCCGGCTCCTTACACTGTTCATTTTTATTTTTGTTTTTGAATATAAGTGTATGCAATTTAAAATTCAAATTTTCATTTATAAGTTTAATTTCCTTCCAATTTTAAAATTTTTTGAGGTTGAATTCACAAAAACAATAATTTTTAGATTCAAAATTGAGCTTGTCATTTTTAGATATGAGAGCTCTTCATTTTTACAATTCAAATTTTTCATTTGCCTATTCAATTTTTTAGAATTTTAAAATTAAGTGGTTAAATAACATAACCCTAATTTTTAATTTTAAAATTGACCTTGTCAATTGTGTAGATCTTGAATTTAGTCTTTGCTTCAATTTTAAAATTCATTTTACCTCCTTGCAACATTCAAATTTTCAAATTAAATTTTTTAAAATTAAGCGGTATATGCAACAAACCCTCATTTTTTAAATTAAATTAATCTTGTCCAAATTCAAATTTTCCTTTAAGCATTTAATTGGCTCAATTAAATCTAAAGCTTCTCATTGTCCTTTTAAACATCAAAAAAACTTGGCCCTTAGGTGTGCCCCTTTTTGTTGTTGTCTTTCCAATCAATCATTCATCCTAAGTCAATCCTATTTCGACCTTCAAGGCTTATTTTCACATATCTCAATATCTCCAATTCCCATATCCTTTTAGATTTTGCATTAAAATCACAATATCTCGCTTCCCAGAAAATTTGGTAAAAAGTTTGTCGGACCATGTGTTAAGACAGTACTACTACCACCTTGGTCCCAACTTTTTTTTCTCAAATTTTGGGACCTGGCTTTGACTGTATTTTGCTACACAATTCCAGAGATTTGTGAAATTTAATTATTTTTAGCTTACCCTAAGGTCAAAAACAAATCTGAATTTCAACATTGCTCTTTTCAATCTAAATTTTAAAATTAATAGATTAACTACATATACCCTAATTTTTAAAATTAAATTGATTTCTTCAATATTTCGACATTCCAAAATTTCAAAATTTTAATTAAAAGGTTAGATTTGTACAACCCTAATTCTAATTTTGATTTTCCCTCCTTTCAAACTTTTAAAATTAAGAGGTCATTTTCAACCCTAATTTTAAATTCAAATTTTTATCTTCTAGGGGATAATTTCAAATTGAATTTAAGAGGTTATTTTGACAAAGTCCTCTGGTTATTTTGGGTGGGATTTTTTTCTATCATGTGGGTGGTTTTTGGCTTCTTTTCTCTCCAAGGATTGTTGGTTGTAGCTTTGTGTGCATTCCTAGGTATCTTCTTTGTCTTCTTTCTCAAGGGTTTTCCTTAGCTTGGTCTATTGAGGTGAACCCATCTCTTATTCAACTGGAGATGTGTCTTGTTGGTTTTCCCTTGACTAGATGCATGGAGCTACTCTAGGTTGTCCTTTTCTTTTGGAGAGAGTGCTTTCTTCCCTTGTTTCCTTGGAGTTGCTGAAGGTTCAGGGGTCTCATTTTGTCCCCTTCTCTCTAGTGTTTGTTAGGAGGATCTGTTGTTCTATCCCTGGTATCATTTTGGGAGCCATTCTAAAACCCAATTCTTGTGGTTTGGGAAGCCTACTTAAACCCCATTGGGGTTATTTTTTCTGAGTCTGAAATTTTTAGGAATACCCCCATTTTCTTGTTTTGGGAGGAGGTTAAGGGAGCCTTTTTAAAACCCTTGTTGTTTCTACTAATGGGGCTTGTTTATCCTTGTCTTTATACTTTGACCCCTATAACTCTTTCTCTCTTTTTCTTTCTTAATACATTTTGTTTTTCTTGGCTTGGTCTGTTGAGGTGGCACCTTCTTCTATTGAGGTGGAGATGGTTTGTTTCAGGGATGACCAATCTCTTATAGAGATGGAGTTGGGTGTTGTGTTTGTTCAAAGGAGCTACGTATGGTGTTTGGTTGATCTGTTGTTAGGATGTGGGAGCTTTGTTGAACCCTTGTTCAAGATTGAGGGAGCCTGGAAAAATCCTACGTTTTTTGCTTGCTATAGGGAAAGGTTTGTTGTTAACAGTTTTCAAGGGCCCACTGATTGTGGGAGCCATAAAAAATCCCTTTTTAGGTTGCAGGAGCCTCTTAAAACCCACTCTCATGGTTAAGGGAACCTGGAAAAACCCTTGGTATTTTTATTTTATCATGGATAGACTGGATACTGGCAGTTTTCAAGGGCCCAGTTTGGCCAGTGTGTGTTTTTGGTTAGGATATGTTCTTGATGTTAGTGAGCTGGAGACTCTCTTATAGGTAAATGGAGCTTGGGAAAACCCTAGTTTTTGGCTTGGCATGACAGATAAATCCTCAAGTTTTGTTTTTCAAGATCTATAAGATGGTTTAGATCTGTTGTTGTTCCAGCCTGGTTTGTATTGTCTCTCTTTTGTGTGTGGCTCACGGTTGTTTTAATTTGGCTGTTGTGTCTTGCAGCCTCTTGTCCCTCTACGGTTTGGTTGATTGTGGCTTTGACATTGTTTAGATTTGTTGTACCTTTCTGCAACATCCCTTTATTGGTTCTAGATCCATGAAAAATCTGAGGGTTTTAGGTCCCTTCAAAACCTATTGTACAGAGTTTCTCATCCCCTCAAAACCAGTTTAGCCTAATCAGAAAACAAAGCCCTAAGTTTATTTAATTTAAATTCCTAGGCGATTGCATTATTCTTTCCAATTTCCTTTTCCTAGTGCATGAGTTTTACTACTATTAGTCCTACCTATAGTATCCCTATTAGAAGAAGTTATAGAATTAAGGTTGCCCAAAGTTTAATTACTGAGGAAATGGAGCCTAATTTGGCACTCTTTTTCAATGAGGATATTGGTGGATCTTCTAATCCTACATATATTCTTGTTTATCCCCTTTATAATTCTCACAGTGAGGAGGAATCACTAACTAGGATATCCGTTGATCAATTGGCAAAGATGCACAATCAATTTGGTAATCTTCAGCAATGGATGAGTCAAGAATACCCAAAAAGTGAAGCTCTCCCATTGATTGAAATATTAAAAAGAATGATTCAAAGTGATAAAGATGGTGTTGATACCTTGCGTTGTATTTTTCATATTATTGATTCTAGTATCGCGCCTATGAAGAGTTATGCTGAAAACCTAGGTTATACGCAACCTCCTAGTCAAATTAATCATTTCATTCCTTGGACAACCCCTATGACTAATGTTCCTACCCTCACATCAAACATCATGGATACCTACAAATGTTAGTCATGGGGGCAATACCTATTCTTTAATTCCTCCTACCATGAGTGTTCCCCTTATTACCCACTCATATTCACCACCTATAAATGTTAGTCAAGGGGGAAACCCCTTCAATCATAATTTCTTTATTCCTCCTATGATTCTTTCATGTGCTACCCAATCTTCTCCATTACCTGCTTATCATAGTGCCTCATCTCCATATTCTCAATATCTTCCTTCATTCAACAATATTACTCCACCCTCTCAATCCAGCATGTCTAATTTCAATCCTTTTACCAAAGCTACAATTAATAGTATAGCCCAAACAATGTATTCCTTACAACAAAAAATAGGTTCTATGAATCAATCAAAGTGTAATGTCCCAACATTTGATGCAGCGAGGCCATTATCCAATGACATTGTTAGAGTCACCCCTCCTAAAGATGTAGAAGTCCCTCAATTGGAACTTTATAATGGAAAAGGTGATCCCTTAACTCATGTTAAAACATTCCAAACATTGTTTAGTTAATTTTCTCATGATCAAAGGTTGTTAGTAAAATTATTTACTAGAACATTAAAGGATAGATTTTTGCAATGGTATTCTTATTTGCCTCCTTATTATATTACTTTTTTTCAACAATTGGCTAATTATTTCATTCAACATTTTTACAAAAATATTGGTCCTAAAGTTACTTTAACTGATTTGATACATTGTAAACAAAGATTTAAAGAAAAAGTGATTGATTTTATTGGTAGATATAAGCATTTGTATTCTCGGATTTCTTTTCCTATGCTTGATCAAGATATTCAAAAGATTTTTATTTCTAATTTACAAAAATATATTAGGGATAAACTTCTCTTAACTAAATTTATTTCCTTTCCGTAGTTGTGTGTAGTACTTCAGAATTATCAATTGACTGTGAGTCAATTGGAACAATCATCTCCTTCCATGGTTCTGAGTGATAAGGGTGGTAATTCTCAATAATAGTTTGTGAAGTTCAAACTAAACAAAGGATTCATCAAATTCAATGACGACATCAACAACAACACTCAAGTAGCAACCACTACAAGTGTGCATCCTTTGTCTAAATTCTTTAAAAGAGAAAAACAATTAACTCCTTTGAATGAATCTTTGCATAGCATGATGTATTAGTTAATACAAAGGAATGTGTTAAAACTCCCCCAAATCAAAGCTATCAACCCATCCAAGACAGATTCACCTTACTTTGATTCTAAATCTTTTTGTCAATACCATCATCAACGTATACATGATATTGAAAAGTGTTTTCCATTGAGAAGTAAGATTCAAGAATTCATTGACAACAATACTATATCTGCGGTAGGTGTGAATGATAAAGGGAATAAATATGTAGCTCCTCATAATCAAAACATTCAAATTTTCATTGATCCTTTACCATCCTAAGGATTTGTTGGCAATATGAACGAATTGATTATGTGTTGCATTGATGTTTTGTCATTGATGTCAACACTAGTTGTTATGGTTGGTTACCAGCAGACAGGTTTTGGTTAAATTTGAGATGTCTATAATAGGTTAGATGAAATTTTTCTTAGGATTACAGATTACATATACTGATAAAGACATTTTAATTTTGACAATCTAAGTATGTGAAGGAATCATTGAAGAAATTTGGGTTACCTGATTCCAAACCTATTGGAACTCCTATGGTGACTAGATACAAGTTGTCTAAGCATGATGAATCTCCAAAAGTTAATCAAACCTTCTATAGATCTATGGTTGGTGGATTGATATACTTGACTCGGACTAGACTAGATATTATGCATGTTGTTTATCTTTGTGCAAGATTTCAAGATGATCCTAAAGTAAGTCATGTTACTATTGTGAAGAGGATTTTTAGATACTTGAAGGGGACAGTTGACTATGGTTTGTGGTATCAGAAGAATGATGACTTCATGTTATGTGCTTATACTGATGCTGATTTGGTAGGTGATGTTGATGATCAAAAGAGCTCTACTAGTGGAGAATTCTTTTTGGGAAAGAAGTTGGGTTCTAGGGAAAGTAAGAAGCAAGATGCCATTTCTCTATATACTAAATAACTTGAATAAACTACTGCTAGTAGCAACTATACTTAGGTATCTTGGATGAAGCAAATTGTAAAATACATTAGAGTTATTTATGATGAGCCTACTGATATATATTGTAATAATTCAAGTGCTATTAATATTTCCAAGAATTCAGTACTGCATTCTAAAACAAAACATATATCAATCAAGTATCGTTTCTTGAGGGAGAAAGTTAGTGATGATGAAGTCGAATTGGAGTATGTATCTACAAAGGATCAGATTGTAGATATTTTTACTAAACCTTTACCTGCAAATACATTTGTACATCTGAGAGATAAGTTAGGGGTCTCCAACCCTCTTCATGAGAATTAGATGCATTGAGATGCATCAATCCGATGGACTTCATAGTCTTATCTTCTTATCTGGATTAATGAGTGGGTGTTGATGCTTAGAGGGAGTAGTCAATGTGTGATATTCAGATTTGTGAGTTTATCCTAAGGGAAAGACATTATCTGGTAAAGGGGGAGAGAATAATGATGTGTATGTGTCTTTGGCATTGCTGTCAAAGGGCGAGAGAAGCGTGTGAAAAACAACCTTCTGTGTTTTGGTGTTCCCATGATTGCAGAGAATTGATCTGGTTGGTTTATCTGTTTTATATATTGAATCAACTAGAGATACATGATTCAGTGTTTATTTCATGATGCTAATTGGTGATATGATTGAGTTATGGATTTTGGTATAAGGATTTGTTTTTTAGTATCCAAAATTGCAGTGTTCTGGTATTTGATCTGTTATGCTCTGGAATGATTATATCTTGATTTGTGGATTTGGGAGAGATTTTGGGATGTTCATGTGTATCTTTAAATCAGATAGTTTGTGATTTGGTTCTCTGCAAGTTATCTTTCTAATCCCAGTTGTTGTTGTTGAGTGTTCTTGAGTATCAACATGTTGATCAATAGACAAATGATTAAGTAGTGTTGGTACAACCATTACAGATGGTTCTAACATTCTTTTTGGTGTTTCCTAATCATGTCCTATTTTTTTTTCTGGTCCACATTGATCATTGTGTGCATTATTGAGGATCTTATGGGTTCAGTAATGTTCTTTGTGTTATGC
Source organism: Cryptomeria japonica (assembly GCF_030272615.1). NCBI lineage: Eukaryota > Viridiplantae > Streptophyta > Pinopsida > Cupressales > Cupressaceae > Cryptomeria > Cryptomeria japonica. Next base: position 586,835,455 of record NC_081405.1, on the reverse strand, counting down.
AATATTTCGATGGTGTATCCTGTTGTGGATGATCTTTGCAAAATTTTTGATGGTGTTGCATGTTTGAGGATTTGATTTGGGTCCATGCTATGTCATCATGGCATTCTATTGGTCTAGTGGTTGATCTATGTATCGTGTGATGTAATTTTGAAATTAGGTCTTAAGGGTTGAATCGACCTTGTAGTAAAGGTTGATGATTTATATAAATAGGTGTTATATTCATGTAATTTGGTGATAGGTGTTGTGTTTGCATTATCAAAGATTAGGGCATGTGTGAATAAGCGAATTCATCTTTTAGTGAGAATTGTGGAGCAGAGAGTGTTGCAAAGTAGACAAATGTGCTTAACTGGAACTGTCATTAGGCATTTGGAGATTCTATTCTTTTAGTTCATGTAAATCGGATTATTTTTTAATGTTCTTGTAAGGTAGTAAACTTTCCCTAAGGGTTGTAGCCTTTCGGGTTATTATATTTTGAGTAGTGAGCTCTTGGAAGTGTGTCTGAATGTATGTACATTCCCCATTGTACCATTTACACATACTACTACAGAGTATCATTTTACTGTGGGGAGGTTCCCACCATGGTTTTTCCCTTAACCATGTTTTCCACGTCAAAATATTGGTGTTATGCGTGTTGCTGTTATTGTGCTAAAATTGTTTAATCCAGTGAAAAGTGATTTAGCTCCCCCACCCCCTCCCCCCCCTCCTCAGTTTTCCTTCATTGTTGTTGCCAACATATATGTTATGATCGATAATTATGTCATTCATTGATATGCTAGAAATGTAGGAACCTTTAGAATATCAAATAAATACATTTTAAATATTGTGGAAGGCAATCGGGAAGCATGCAATAGATTCTCTAGATTTTGTAGTAATGAATGTCTCCTTTTAATGCTTTTTGAGTTATGATGCAATTAAGTTGAAGAGTTAATTGGTCATATATATATTGAATTATTTGGCAAACAAAACTAGGTTAATACTTAAATATAACTCCAACAGTGGCAAACAAAAATTTTCACAATTTTAGTTAGCATGTAATAATTAATTGGAGAGGTAAAGATGACTCCAAATTTACATTTATAAACCATTACACTTTTGTTCAATTCCACAAATAACACAATTCACGTAAGCCACTTGCAAAAATCGTAGAGCTAAAAGTTAGTGAGAAATGCATAAAATTAAGCATTAGGACTAGTCCCTTGAAGTCATTACAAACAAAATCAAATTAAGTTCAAAATTAAGTGTCTATTATTCACTTAAATTGTAGTTTATATACAATCATTGCATAAACAATAATAAATTGAAAATGAACTCAAAATGAAGAATTAAGATAGGAGTGTGATTTCCACCATTATATTTAAGTAGGATTTTAAAAAAAACTCTTTCTATAAATATAAATAATTTGATAATGTAAATAAGAATCTATCTATTGACATAAATCTTAAATATATTGCTTTTTCTCTGTTCCAATCTATTTTTCTATATTTTTATCAACAATCTAATAAATCTAACTTCATAGTGGAAGGAAAACAGACAATATTAATTCATCTTACAGCATAGAACTCTCATCTAATAAGAAGCACGACTGCTTTAAGTACAAAATCAATTGAGATGTTTTATTATTTTTTCATTGCTCCCTCGAGTGGATGTAGATTACAAAGCATTAAATAGATTGTTTGAAAAACTTCAAAACAGCCACAAATTTGAGAACATTTTTTCGTTGTAACTCCATACACACTTCAACCAATAGTCTTCCCAACATTTTTTCGTTGGAACTCAATACACACTTCAACCAATAGTCTTCCAAGTTCCAACCAATCAGACAAAGCAGAGAAGGGTTCCCAACATTCTGCAGTGATTACACTTGAATTAGCAGCCATATTTTTCCCATTCTGTGCTTCCGCAATGTTATCGTAGTCGACTTTGAAAGCATCATCGGTTTCCTCTCCAAATGAAGAAGATGGATGATTCCTGTAACACCATGGGCCACCACCCACATTGTTGGAGAAAGTGCTGAAATCATTAATGGCGGTGAGAGCATCATAACCATCACGTATTTGCTTGAAATTTTGCATGGGTTCTACTGCGTTAACACAGTCAACTATGAAAGCATCTTTGATTTCATCTCCGCATGAAGGAATTTGAATGTCACACTCTGCTCTTAACATTGTGCTCTCACTCCCCGCAAGATTCTCAGCAATGTTGATGTTCTCTTTTTTGTTCTCATACCCTGCTGAAGTGGCCGTCGTAGAAATGAATTGTGGTGGGAAGTTACACGGCATTGTCATCGAAGAAGACGGCTGATCCCCGTAAGAGCATGGCGCACCACCTACAATGTTGACGACATTGCTGAAATTGTAACCATCACTTATTTGCTTGAAATTCTGCATGGGTTCTACAGAGCCTTGGGAAGCGTATGCTCTCGCGTTGTAAACTTCTTCAATTTGAGAAATTGGAAAACCATTATTAATACCCTGAGAGCTTTGCTGTTTATGAGCAGCCTGGATTTTGGTCGCCTCAACCCTTTTGCTCAAATGAGAATTCCAATGATTTTTAATCTAATTGTCCGTTCTACCAGGAATGCGGCCTGCTATCAACGACCACCTACGTTTCATCAAAGAAATTTTCTTTAACGACAGCAAAGCAGAGTTCACTGAAAAAATTGAACATCTAATGCATTGGAAAGGGGAAAAGGTTAACAATTGTGAGCGCTGTAAGTAAACATTAAAGAGCGCCAATTTGTGAGAAATGGGTTTTGAAATTAAAAAGTTGATAGTTCAATCGCATTTGATATTTATGGGAGACACAGAAACATTCTACAAAACAAATAACTAGCGAAGAAGTGCTGACCTATTGCCAACCAACGTGTGAAGTCTTAAGATCAAGTCCTCTTCATCTGCTGAAATATGGCCACGCTTAATGTCAGGACGAAGATAATTCATCCAACGCCGCCTGCACGCCTTTCCACAACGCAGTAACCCTTTCAAATAACACAGATCAAAGCGTTGTCAGAAAATTGATACACATTAACAAGCAATAGACAAATTACCAACCTGCTTTCAAGGGAAGAGTTCGCCAATTTCCTTCTCCATAGATTTGGATACTTTTCATGACACGGCGTTTTCCCCATCATACGAGCTCCTATAGAATTAAAACTCTATCCTATCTTATGACAGAAGATGATAGTGCAAACAAATTTATAGACGCTAGCGAGTAAAAAGCATTTTGGGAAAAATTAGATGTCTTGAAGATTTAGTCGTTTTCTCTAAAGCCGCATTGTCACCTATCAAGCTCTACTCCCGTACAAGAGGCACATGCAGCGAATTGAAATTGATAAACTATTTAGGACGAACAGTTTGTAAGGTGAAATGCTATTTGTCTTATTACCTGTTTTTACATATCATTGCACTCACGGATAAAATCTTTCATGGGATTTATAGTTTATTGTTTTAAAATATTATTGATTCAGTTGTTGATTGTTTGGTCAATAAAATGGGATGATATTTAAGTAAAGTTGTATCAAAATTACTTTTTTTCTTTAGTAAAAATGATTAAAATTTCAAAATTTATTAATCAAGGGTTATTTAAAGAAAATAAAAAAATACTTCTAGATTGTTATATTTATCACAAGAAGAAAAACGAAGAAAAGTCAAATAGGTCTCCAACAAATCCATGAACTCCATGAACATATGACCCTAGCAAAACTCCAGAAATTATAATGATTAGCCCATATCATTCTGCATCATATATAAGATTTAAGTAACCTAATTAGGAGAAAAAGAATCTCAATCACAAACATTCCATCCTTGGGGAGCATTTCAAGACCATTTAGCTAGAGAACTAACAATGACACTCCATTTTCATGAGATATGAACAAAAGAGATTGAGTTGAAGTACTGAAATAAATCATGAATTTGATGGGCGAGAGAAGTCAAATACCAAGAAGAACTCTTAGAAGTCTTGTTATTAAAAAAGGAAGCTAAAATTGAAAAATCCATCTCACAAATAACATCCTTGCAAATGAATTTGCAAGCTTTCAATAAAGCAACAAGATGGGCACATGCTTCCATTTCATTCATACCAACTCTAGTATGGCCTTAGGAAAAGAGAACTGCATAGAGCTCAAACTATCACAACCAACACCTCCAATCCTACCTAGACTAGGATTACCCATAGACAAATCATCAATATTGATTTTAATAACAACATTAGGGGGAGGTGTCCAATAGCCAACTTTGCTGAAATTTCGAAAAGAAACATGTTGAGAAGTATGAGTCTGATACTTACAAGTAGAAGACACAATAAATTTATCCACATCAAAGTGTTTGACAACCATGAGATCAGATGGAGCAAAGGTTTGATTAAAAGAGTGTTTAGTAGCAAGAGTCTCTTGAACTAAAGTAGTTTCATATTTTTATTTTTTGTGATGAATAATGGCATACATAAACATTAATATATGAAAAAATATAATGTTTAATTAACACAAAAGCAGATGAAATTAAATCATCTTTAAGATATTATGTTGAAACAAAAATACAAAAATTGAATAGTTAAATCACTAGCTACCAGGTATATGCTAGCAAAAAGAGGGGGATAATATTTGTGGGGAGGGGGAACGGGAGCAAAAGGTACATACGAAGGAGGTGTTGCCTATCAGTAATAGTCTCCCAACTTGTAAAAAATCTCTTTTTTTTTTAATTTTCAACTTGGTAATAGTACCATAATCAAGAAAAATGACAATGTCTAGGTGGGAAAACTATCTCCAATCTAGCTTGTCATCATGGCCACATTAAGAATTAGATGAATGTACACATGGAGGAGGGGATGAGACACATTTTTTAGGATGTGAAGGGCCTTGCAAACCATAATGTTCCTGTCTACAACTATGACTACAATCAGGTCAACCTTGAGGTGGTTGAGAGTCACACCTCATGATATAGATATATCCATACTAGTAGGTGAATGAAAAACACAAATAACCATACAAGTGACGTTGGTCCAATTTTTTTTTTATAAATCTAGATCAAAAGCCTCCAAATCCACCTTATTGACACTAAATTGGATTAGTAACCTAACATTAAAATCTACGGTAACTAAATAGTATACATGCAAAATTCATTATCCATCACCCAATCGATATAAAAAGTTATTTTTTCTTTTTAAATTTAAAATAGTATCACCTATCCAATTTGAAAATAAGCTATATGTGATTGTATATTTGAATATTGATCTAGTCACATTAAAATATTATATTCTTGGAGAAGAGATTAGTGAATAATATCACCCTAATCTCATAGATAGAATGAAAGGGGATGCTTGATAGTTTCAAAATAAATATCAAGAGACAATGAGGAATGAACACTCCCAAATTAACTAGCTTGAAACCCCATAAGGACACCTTTCTAGAGAAGACAACAAGAAAAATGAACTAGCTTGGGTTCCACCAAAGTGATCCTATTTTATGTTCACTTTTTAACAAGTCAACATGAACACAAACCCCTTTTATTAAAACATAAGTTACTATATCTTAAATTAAAAAATGTGTTTGTATTAATTTTTACTTGTTACAAAATGGGCATGGCAAGTAAAATTTTAAAAATCTGCATCATCATTAAGAGGAAAAGGACTAAAAATTCCATCTCACATTGATGTTATAAAGTATAGAGAAATGGGGATAAATCCATCACCATCCTTTGCAAGGCTTGTAACCATTGAAATAAGTATTTAGAAATCATTTCTAATCCTTCCACCTAGGCTTTGAATATAATATTTAAGCCTTGTGGACCATTTTATGGGGAATTGAATACAGGATGGTTTAATAAGAATCTAAATTTTGAATACCAATTTTTTTTAGCTTAAAAAGTTGGCCAAGAGAGCCGTATCATAATATTGATAATGAAAGTATTAGAGATAGTACAAGTCTACATTTCTAAGGAATTCAGAAATGGACGTAGGAAAATTTGGAAAGGATTTCATCTTTGAATGTAATCATTTGAGGCCACCATACAAAGTGTTAGTACAAAGTGTTAGTTGATGAAAATATTATATGTAAGAAAAAGTAATAGATATTAAATCTCTTCATTTAAATTAGATATTATTGTATCATTTATTTTATACCTTTCTTATTATAATGTTTGAAAAATTGATTAAATAATTCAAATAAGTTTTCGTCTTCTATTAAATTGGCCATCACTTTACATTTTATTTTTTTCAAGAAATATACTTTAAGATATTTCTTTAATTTAGATGAAAATATTTCTCTAATATAAATGAAGTTAACTATGTTTATAGAACTTTCAAATAATTGAGAATGGTGGGAATTTCAAAGAAAACTTCTTCCCTCTCTTTGATGTTCTAAGACTAGAAATCATGATTAGATTAACAAAATTCCACTGAAATCTTATACCTAATTTTGAGTCAATGAAGGCAAGCCTTAAGTAGGATATCTTGAGCAATTTTCTTTTCTTGGTAGAGTTAAGCTACTTGCAGCGACAAAAGAGTAGAGAATGTTATAATTATTTTTAGTTTGGTGGTGGAATGAAAAACTCTAAATACAGGACTTTATTCACAAATTTAAAATTATTGATCTACTATATTCTTCTCATTAATACTTGAAAAGGAAATCATTCTGTAACATGAAAAGGAAATCATTCTGTGATTTAATCTGGAATCTTCTTTAGAAAAATAGCCCGTCTTCGAAACTTTCACATTAATTCAAAACTACAGCATGTCAAACATGAAAAAACACAGCAATGATAAAATATTTTTCACAGTTTCCATAAAAATATGGATTTCTTTATTATTATTTTTAAATTTGCCGGATTGTTGGGCATCCAAATTCTATATAGGATTCTATATTTCAAGTAAAAGTATACATTATTTTAATTTGATAAAAGGGAATAGAAAGGAATTCTAAGGACATAATCTCTTTCTATGGGTGAAGAGTCTGCAGATAAAGTAGATTCGTGACGATTACATCAAGAGCTATGTCCTGAAAATTTTCAGCCTACCTTACTATGTCTAGTTAAAAAAGAAAACGTATCATTTTGATCTTACTGTCCATTTGAACGGCTAGTGTGAAATGCTTCTGGCAGAGATGGGGTAACACTGCTACGTAAAACATGGCTCAACCTCCTTTCATCTCAACTTTTCTCACTAAATTTGGCCGCATCCTCAGATTCTTGAGCTGCTCTTCCCTTACATCAGACAACATATACTTAATTGTTTAATTTGTCTTCCTCAGCACATGATGTCTTTTTGCCTCATGATGTGGACATTTTTCAAGTAATTGATTTTAGACATATGTTATAGTCTAGTCAATCAGTATTACAAATTTCTATTTGGAATTAGATTTTTGTGATGATGTTATATCTATTTATAGTCTTTTACATACATTTCATTATAGTAATTTTTTTTACTTTTAAAAAGATGGGCGAGTTTTCGCAGAATACGGAACGCTTGCGAAAATCTTTATGGGGCGAGGATGCCCTCGATGATCCCCTTCCTCATTCAGATCCTTATGGATTACAGGGTGATCATGTTTCTCAATGGGTTTTCCAAGGAGGGAAGTGGGCAGATGTGCTAGCTTTGGAGCAGCAAGAGTGGCGTTATAGAGATGATGGCTGGCCGAAATCGGATTATTTAAGGGGTTTTCTGCATCCACAAAATAGAAGTGCTGGTAAGCAGAAACCTAGAAGTTTTAAGGGTTTATCTCTGAGATATAGAAGGAATAGGGTTGGTTTAGGGAATGGGTGGTCAGGAAATAACCCTAGAAAGAACGAGGATTCAGGCAAGTCGACGGTTGGAAAAACTCCTAGGAATCTGTAGACAAAAATGGCAGATGAGTTGAATCTTGATATGGGCAAGTCTTTGGGTAAGGGAAATTATGTGGATAAGCTATGGTTGCCTATTCCCTGTATCTCTGTGGTTGAGGCTCCATTGGATAAGAAGGCTAGGGATTTACATACTTTGGCTATCTTCATTTTGGTTTGGGGAGATAATATTTTGCTTTCAAAATTGCATTGTAAGATTCATGAGTTATGGTATGGTACGCTTTTTTTTTAGGTTCTCTCTTCGAGTTCTTTTACTGTTATCTTTGACTTTGAGGAAGCTAAAATGAAGGCCCTAGAGAAGCCATTTTTTTTGTTTGCTCATAACTTGGTTTTTGGGGAATGCTGGAAACCTCTTTTTTTTTACTTCTCAGGATATTGTTAAAACTATTCCTACTTGGTTTTTGCTTCATAATCTCTCATGAATTTTTTAATCCTAACATTTTGCAAAGAATAGGAGAATCTTTTGGGAATTTTATGCAGTCACATTCTTTAATTAAGGATGGGGTTTTTAGGGTAAAGATTTGTGTTTCAGTTAATTCAACTTCTATCATTCCTTGCAATTGTAATCTGAAGTCTATTGATGGGATTTGGAGGCAAATTATTGTTCATGATTCTGAATGTTTTTCTAAGTCTTCTATGATGATGGACTCTCCACTTTTTGTAAGCCTAGATGGTTTATCTTTAGGTAATAATGAGGTTCAAATTTCAAAACCTGCTGATAAGGGTAGGACAAATCTTGAATCTTTTAACTGCCATGAAAAACAATTGCACTTTAATCCCCATCCCCTTTTCCCTATTATGTTGAAGAGTACTAAAGTGGATTCTGTTAGAAAGAAATTTGTTCTTGATGGTGATGCTTTGCGAAAGTCCAATAACCTGGTTGGACCGGGTTTTGAACTAGGGCTTCCAAATGACGGGGTATCTGCTAAGAGTGCTTCTAAATCTATTTTGGCTAGCCAAGTTCTTGTGGATGGGTTCCCTCAGAGGGAGTCTAATCTTATGGCTCAAGGGCTTAAATCGGGCCTTATTGCTCCAGATGAGAGCCTAATTTCCCAGGTCCAGAAGCTTGTATCCGATAATAACATCATTTTGAATCAATATGTTACTAAAAAAGTGGTTAACTCGATTGATCAGGATCTTGTCAATTTAAATACTTCCTTGTTTATTTCTCCAACCCACTATCCTTTTGAGTTCCTCTCTCCGAATAAAGTTCTTGGTTGTGATGGTGTTTTGTGTGAAGGGAATAAGGTAGTTTTTGATCCTAAAATTAATAAGCCTTTAGTGAAAACTCCTTTATCTCCTTGTTCCCTGGTACTATCTCCTGCTAAGCGGGGTAAGAAGCCAAATGTGTTCTACACTCAGTTGGAAGTAGATGCTGGAATTTAGTCGACTTTTTTGAGTCCAAGTTCAGGTTTTGTGAAGAGGAAAAAGAAATTTAGTCCTCCTTTTACTAGGTTTGTTGCTACCAAAAGAAATTTTTAGGCAACTTTTGTGGTGGGTAAGGAAGGTCAGGATAATGCTCTTAATAAGAGGGGAGATGATGCCTCCCCTTGAGGACAATGAAGGTCATTTCTTGGAATGTTAGGGGCTTAAATGCCCCTAACAAGAGACGCTTGATTAAGTCCCAATTAGACTTAATGAAGTGTGATGATCTTATGGTGCAAGAAACAAAATTGATTGTACAAGGAGCTTATTTTTTGTTTCGTAAATGGAATGCCTAGAATTTATCTGTTTCCCCTTCTGCAGGGTCTTCGGGGGGATGAGCTTTCCTCTGGAATGGTGTTACTACTGAATTATCTCTGGTTGCATATACTCCTCACTAGATGTTGGGTTTGGTGAAGATCAGGGTTTCTAACATTATATTTTGGTTGTTCAACATTTATGATCCGATGAGTTTTTTGGGAAAAGAGATCTTTGGGATTCTTTAACCTTATTCTCCTCCCCTCTTCGGGGACGGTTTGTGGTGTTTGGAGGGGATTCTAATGCTATTATTAGTGAGGATGAAAAATTGTAGGAGTTTTACCTAATAAACTTATTTTGGTTGATTTTAATTCTTTTGTTCAGAAAAATTATTCATTGGATTGTGAAACTTTAAATGGTCCTTTTACTTGCACGAACATGAGGAAGGATTTTTCGCAGATAGAAGAAAGACTTGATCATTTCTTGATTTCTGAAAATTGGTTTTCTTCAGAAGTGGATGTTGTTGCAATGGTTTTTCCTAATTCAGGCTCTGATCATTTTCTAATTATGTTGTCTAGTTTAGATGATAGAGCTCTTGGTAAAACCCTGTTTAAGTTTGAACCTATGTGGTTTAGGGACCCATCTTTTCTAATGCTTTGGGAATCTTGGTGGTCTTTGACTCCTTTTGTTTATGGAACTAGAATGTTTGGGTTTGTCAAAAAACTCTCTTTCATCAAGGAGAAGATCAAGTCCTGGAATGTTTCACATTTCAAAAATAAAATTGTTGAAAAGGCTAGAATCCAAAATTAGCTTGAAGTCTTAAATAGTGTAGTTATGAGTATTGGTCTAGATTCGACTGCTTTTGCTAAGCATAAACTTTTGAATACCCAACTTGAGGAAGCTCTTTCCCGAGAAGAAATCTATTGGCATCAGAAGTCTAGAGACTTGTGGCTTGTGGAAGGGGATAGGAAAACAAAAAAAAATCATTCCTCAACCAAAATGAAGAGATAGAGGAGTAGGATTTCTTGTATTCAGGACTCTTTTGGGGTCTTCTTAACTGAAGAACAGGATATCACCATTGAAGCAATTAGATTCTTTAAATCCTTGTTGATGACATAATCTTCCTCTTTTGATGATAGTTTTACCTCGGCCATCCCTCAACTTATCTCCGAGGAGGATAATAAAATTCTTATGGCCCCTTTTTCGAGTCAAGAGGTGAAAGAGGTCATTTTTTATATGGCCGCTTAGAAGGCTCCAAGTCCTGATGGGTTCACTACTCTGTTCTTCCAAAAATGTTGGTTTTTTCTTGGGGATGAGATTCTACTTGTCCTAGAGGTATCCAGGAGAAATAGATCTATTTTAATGAAAATAAATACTACACTTATTGCCATCATCCCTAAGACAGAGAATCATAAGTCTTCTTTTGATTTTTGCCCAATCGCTTTATGTAACACATTCTATGAAATAACTACTAAGGAAATCTCTATGAGGCTTGCTAGGCTCATCCCTAAGATTATTTTGGGTGAGTAGGGTGGATTTTTTCCTGGTAGGGAAACTACAGAAGGGGCCATTGTGGAACATGAGGTTGTGCAATCTATCTATACCCTATCAATTCCTGTAATGATTCTCAAATTTGATATGATGAAAGCTTATGATAGGTAAGATGGCAAGCTTTATCTTCTATTCTTAGAAAATTTGGTTTTGGGGTCAAGTGGGTGAGATGAATTAATGAATGTATTTCAACTTCCAAATTTTTTGTTATCTTGAATGGTTCCCCTCGTGGTTTTTTTGCCTCATCTAGAGGGCTTCGACAAGGTGATCCTTTGTCTCCTTTTCTGTTTATCATTTTGGCTGAAGCCTTAAGTAGATATATCCTGGCTTCTAGGGAGGCTAGTCTTTGGAAAGGTATTAGTATTCCAAATATGGCAGATAGGCACTCACATTGTCTTTTTTCTGATGATACCTTATTGTTTGGGCGAGCTACTATGTCTGAGGCAAAAGTTATTAGTAAGATTATCATAGATTATTCAGCCTTTTCAGGGCAAAAAGTGAATAGTGCTGAATCTAAGATTTTTTTTCTTAATGTTTCTCCCTTGGTACAATTGAGATTGGTTACATTTTGGGGATTTAATGTTGGTCACTTCCCTTGCAAGTACTTAGGGATTCCTTTTTTTACTGGTTCTGAAAAGCATAACTTTTGGGAAAGAGTATCCTCTTCCCTATCGATAAGGATTCTTTGTTGGAGACATAACTGGCTTACTTTCCTTGGTAAGATAGTGCTTATCAAGTCTGTTTTGAATGCAGTTCTTATTTATCTTATGCCAGTCTTAAAGGATCCTAAAAAAGAAGTTGTTAATTTGTAGTTAGTTTTGAGGTCCTTCTTGTGGAATGATATTGTTAGTGGTAGGGATAAAATACCATTGTTGGCTTGGGATAACATTTATTCTCTGAAGAACCTGGGAGAAGCTGGTATCAGAGAATTGGGTAAGCAAAATTTGGCATTAGGGGATAAATTAGTGTGGAAGCTATATAAAGAACCTTCTTCCAAGTTGGCTTTGATTCGGTTTGCAAATTATTTAGCAAATAGATCTAGGGAGGCTATTTTCACAGCTTCTTCACTTCCCAATGGACCAGCAATATGGAATTTTATGTTTGAATATAGGTCTGTTATCCTCCCTGGTTTATCTTGGCTTGTGCATAATGGTAGGAAAGCCAAATTTTGGGAGGAAGTATGGAATGGTTATTCTTCTTTTACTAGTATTAGAGATTGGTCAACCCTTATGTCTCAGTTAAAGTCTTCTTGGGGAATTTTTGTGGCAGATTTTTTTAATTTGGATTTGTCTGGTCTTGTGCCAGTTGCTAGATGGAAATTGATTGATTCATTCCCTATTGGGCAAGAGTTTAAGTCTACTAATGTTGAGGAATTAAATAAGCGGCAAATTGTTTATTCGGAAAGAGATGATGAGTTAATTTGGATCCATTCTAAGTCTGGGGGTATACGCTTAAAGATAGGTATAAGTTTTTATTTGCTAGCTGCAGGGGGGAATTGTGACCCTTTAGAATTTTTTGGCATATTGCCTGTCTTCCAAAGGTAGATGATTTTGATTGGTTGTCTTTCTAGGATAGATTCCTCACTGGTGTGAGATTAGATAGACTTGGGATTATGGTAGTGCTTCCTTGTGTGTTGTGTGGTTGTTCTTGGGAATCGACTGATCACCTTTTATTCATTGTCCCTTTGCTTCAGAATGTTGGTATTGGCATTTTGGGAAATTGAATTGGTCTGCAACATTATGTGGGGATATGCAGTCCTAGTTTATGAGTTGGCCTTATTTGTGCTCATCCCCTTTTTATGCTTGTTTGTGGGACATTTCCCCTTCTATTCTGATTTGGAATATATTTCTTGAGAGGAATAAAAAAATTTTAGGAAAAGGGTTTCGTCCCTGGCAGATGTGCTTTACTGTATAGAAAAATCCATTTTAGAATCTGCTTTGGCTTTTATATACAAGGGTTTGGATTCTTGATGTTCTTTTTCCTCTTGGGATAGCTGGATTACAAGGCATTGGTTGACCTTGCATTTACTTGGTTGCTACCTCCTTGGTCCAAGTATAAGCTAAATTTTTATGGTGGCTCACGAGGAAACCTAGGTAAGTTTGCCATTGGGGTGGTGGTTACTGATAATGATTCCAAAATTGTTATGGCAAGGTGTCAGTGTATCCCGGATGGGACTAATAATGCTGCAAAATTTCAAGCACTTTCTATTGGTCTACATTTGTTGATTTTATTGAATTTTAAAAATGTTATGATTGAAGGAGATTCTATGGTGGTATTTTATGTTGTAGCCAATCGAGTTTGTTATTCTTGGCATCTACGATATTGATTGGATAAAATTTTATTACAACTTAAGTTTTTTAATTCGTATTGTTTTTCTCATTGTTAAAGGGAAGCAATTTTTATTGTAGATTATTTGGCTAATAAGGCATTAGATGAGAATAGTCAAATCCTAGAGGATATATATGTTTGTTGTCTGTCTCCTTTTCCTAAGAAACCTGAGCAGTTTCTTGAGGTCTTCTTGTGGAGGTATTTATTTTTATTTGATTGTTTTTGGGTCTCCCTCTTAGGCTATGCCTCAACCTTGCACTTTACTTGGGATCATTAACATTTATGCATATTTAGTGAGATTGAGTACGGGGCTTGTTTTTTGGCTCTCTACTTGATGTCATTAGATTGCATTCTTGTTTATAATTGTAAGGATTGTGCTGGCCGGATCATTGCTTCTAAGATGATGTGTTGATTGGTGGCGTCTTGGGTGAGGTGTATGATCTTCTTGCAGTAGTTTATGATATTTCTTGTACGGCTCTTTGCTTAGCACGACCTTTCTTATCTTAGGCTTCCGTTAATGATTCCTTCTATGTGGTGTGGCGGCTTGAGAGCCTTTGCTGATATGGGTAATGAATTAAGGCCCGTGTGGCGTTATGGTTTCGTAATAGTTTTTTTGATGAGATGGTATGTCAAGCTTGTGTGATTTTGTGGCTGTTAGTTGTATGAGGTTGGAAAATAATGATGTTTCTTTTTATTCTTTTATATATGCTCAATGGCTCTATGTATTTTGCATTGCTTGTTTCTTATGCTTTTCTATGTTTTCTTGATGGATGTTTATAGTGCCAGTTATATAATTTCACTACGTGTTAATATTTTTTATTTTTCAGGATACTCATGCCTTCGATGATGAGAAGCTTGGTAGGTTGTTTATGTTACATTCTTCAGAGTTTTATTTTACTATTTGTAAGGTGGTGGGCCAGAGGTGGCTTGTGGAAAATGCTAATGTTTTCCTTGCTAAAGTGGCTTCTCGGTTTGTTACCGTTTGTATGGATATGCTCATGGATGCTTCTTTGTTTTGGGCATTATCGGATGCATACTTGCATTCCTCTTTTTATTATGCTCTTGATTTGGATAGTGCTCTCTCTTTTTATCATTTTGAACTTGGTAATTTTCCTTAAGGTGAAATTTGATCTCAACATCAATTATTATCTAATGGATAGCATTGTGAATTACTTTCTGTATTGAGAAGAGGTTTGGTTTCTGATAACTATGATGATACTATGCTTTCTCTTGAAGTGTTCTTGGATCATGTGTCGCCGGTTAGCTTGGCTGCTGCTGTAAATGTTTTTTCAAGTTTACACTTATGTCTCTTCCAAGCATGGTGGAACCTTTGCAGGTGATTTATCTGGATGATCAGGTTTTGCTCGACTCTCGGTGTGAGGTGATTTTGCCTCCTCCAGATTTGGATCCAAGCAACTAGTTTCTTCATCCTTGATGGTTGCATGCTTGGCCCTTTTTTTAAGTTTTTCAACAGGTAAATTTTGTAATTGGCTCCCAAGCTTTGGATGGGTTGGGTTCTCATATTGTACTCGAGATTGGCTTCTAAGCATTTTTGGATAGTTTGGGCATGGGTTGCAGGGTTGAAATCTCCTATTTTCATGTAATTTTGTATGCTATATCCAACCATTGGTGGTCTTTTTATGAGAAAGACTAGAGGTTTTCTTTGCCTAGTTCTTTCCTACCGGTGCTCTTTGAACCAGGTTTGTAAAAATTCATAATTAATAAAATTAGTGGTTCTCCACTTTTATTGAAAAAAAATTTAGAAAAAATAAGTTTAAAATTTTCCTCTTCATATTTGTAGCGGTTATGTTTGTAAATAGATTGGTAGTCAGTTTTAAAATATTCTATGTTTTAAAAATATTCTATGTTTAAAGAAATTATAGAATTATTAGTAATAATGTTTATATGTAAGAAAAACTAATGCTTTAGTTAGAGAAAGGTCTTGCTTATCTATATAAATATTTCTTCAAAATGATAATTCATATGAGACTTCAGCTGGAAATACTTCTTCAAAAGTAAATTAGAATTTTAGCCAACTCTTTGCATAGACAAATCTTAGAAAAATAATTATGGGTATGCCAAAATATAAATATTAAGAATATAATTAGCTTGTAATAAATAAATTGACAATGAAAATTAGAAGATAAATCTTAAAAGGGGGATAGAAGTGGATGGCTTCATCAAAATGAAATAGATAATAAAATCTATTTACATAAAATATTAGGATCAAATAAGTATTGAAAAATAAAAAAGCCACGTCATAAATACTTAGATCAAATCAAACAAATAAATGTAGAGATTAAATAAATAAAACAAAAGTTCTTTTCTAGAAATGCTATGTAGATATATTATTATATGATTGTATATTTTTAATTTATATGCATGAAAACCAAGAGTAATTTTAAAAATTACTTAGAGATTATATTCAATGCTTGTTGTTATAGGTCACTTTGATGACTATAAGAAATCATGTAATTATGAATTTGAACTACTCAACTACATTTCTAAACAACACTACGTAGATTTGAGCTCTATAAATATTTTGTGTTTTATTGAGATTGTCTTGATGCATATATCTTCTTTTGTGTAAAAGCTCAATTTTGTGTATTTAAGATTTCTCTACTGATAAGAAATATTTCTCTCCTTGATAAAAAAAAACCTATGATATTGGGTCTAAACTATTGAAGGCATTTAGAAATCATGCAGGAGATGTCCTAGATGGCATAATAAGGAATTCCTTTTTTTAATGCTCATAGACTTATGATGCTAGTATTTGTTTGAGTTAGTACTCCAAAGGTGGTAATTAAAAAAAATTACTTTTTGATTACAAAACAACAACTAATTACAAAGGTGAATTTCACTCTGAATATAATATAAACTAGTAGTTTTGGGTTCAATTTGATCAATAATAGAATTGAACTAAGTCACTTGCATAACTAAAAGATCCCAGTTAGTTGTTTTTGGCTTGCATTGTGTTCTTTTTTGTTAATCTCTTTGGGGTGCTTCCCCTGTTTCTGTCATTGTTTAATGGTTGTTTAGACTTTGGTTTAACTCTATTTATTTTTTTATGGATTTGTGTTTCAGATCCCTGTAAAACCTGTTTAGCTTAATCAAAAACTTGTGGAACTAAAGTTAGTGAGAAAAAGATAAAATTGAATACAAATAGAATCAAGATTTAGAATATATACCAAATTTTATTATGAATCAAGTAATATATATTTTCATTGTAAACATTAATTAGTTTGAATTGAGCCCAAAATGAAGGACACTTCAAGGCATCACATGTCACCATTACAATAGTTTTTCTAGACTGTTAAGTATTGCAACATATAGAGTCTTATATATCATAGATAATTCCTTGTTATTTGTTAGGATAAACAAGTTTTGAGGTGACCAAAAACCCCTTACAATAGGTTTTCAAGGGACCCAAAACCCTAAGATTTTATCAGGATCTCAAACCCAAAATAAACAACTACAAACAACACATCAAAGAAAAACAACAACCTAAAACCAGCCTAGCAGCAAACAAATATTGATGAAACCTAGTTGAACAAGGAGGAGGCCAAAGACTTTCACTAGAACAAGGGTTTTATCAAGGCTCCCTTAACCTTTAACAACAACCAAGGGTGTTTTTAGGCACCCATAACCTGGTTAATGGGTTTTACAAGGCTCTCACAACTAGAATTGGGTTTTGAATTAGCTCTCACAACCAAACAAGAAGGGTTTTCCTAGGCTCCCATAACCTAAACTAGCATCTCCTCACAACAATAATCCATCATGCCCAAACCAACCAAAATCAAACAATGGCCAAACTGGGCCCTTGAAAAATACTAGCAACCAACAAGCCCTTGAAAGAAACAAAAAACATAAGGTTTTTCTAGGCTCCCTCAACCTTGAGAGTGGGTTTTAGAAGGCTCCCACAAACTGTCATGGCCCAGACAGCAACAAATCTATAGAAGAAAACAAGAGGCTTTTTAAGGGCTCCCTCAACAATCAACACGAGATGGGAAACAATGAATATGTACAACACCCAAAACCTCCAATGAAGAGCACCATAAGGGTTTTGAAAGGATCCCTCAATTAGTAGCACTACTCAGTAGCCAAAATGCCCCCCCATCCATGGTCTCCACCTCAGTAGGACCAGAGGGAAATAAAATCAACTAGCTAGACCACCGAACCTTAACCACAAAAAGCACTAGCCACAATGATCTTTCACACCTACTTTGCACCTGAATAGGAGAAAGGGCCACATCAATAAGACAGGAAGGAGAGCAAATTCCCAGCTCAAAAAACATACTTTGATCTTGAAACTCAAGAAACCACTCCACCTCCATAGGAGAGCACACCTTCTCAAATAAAGAATCATGAGAACAAGGGAAAGGAGAAAAAGAAACCCTCAATAAGGAATAAAAAAGGAAAGACCAGAGGGATATCATACACCTCAAACCACGCCCATCTTCCAACAAACAACAAACTTCCAAGACCAAACAAGGCCCTGCTCCTAGCATCCAAGATAGATTGATACAACCAAACGCCAACCAAGGAAGCAAGGAAGAGTTGGAAGGATAGAAAAGATAGGCCAAAGCCACCACTGACACCCACAACACCAACAAACTCTTAAATAGTAAGCTCACCTCCCACCCACTACAACCTAAACTAGCACTGCCACAAACAAACATAGACCTAGACAAACAGTGACAGAGGGAAAAAAAAGAATACAGAAGAGAGAATTGACCACAGAAAAAACACCATCAACCACAAACCTTTCCCCCACCGTCATCATCACCATCCTCCTCCCCATCACCTGAATCTTCACCCCCTAAAACCCTCGCACTTTGGTTCATGTCTGCTTTGCATATCTCACTCCCACTTATGTTTGAAACCCTCACGCTTCCATTCCCGCCCCCTCCATAGGTAATTCCTTGTTATTCACATATTTTATGTAATTTTACTATCTTCCAAATATTCTTAAAAATTTCTTTTCGCATGTATCTTTAATTGAAATATTTTAAATTTATTGCATTCTAATAATATTTTTCATTTTGTTTCTCTCCCTACAAGCAAGATGAAAGAATTTATAATCAAAATATAATTAAATATATTTAAATGATCTAAATTATTCGATTTGATAATTAACTAATTAATTTTCCTTAAAAATTAAATGTTTGATTAAATTTATTATATTAATTCAAAATAATTTAATTATTTATTAATCACAAATACTTTTTTGAAGCCATGTTCAATGCCATTATAAATTAACTCTCGACACTCTTTGAATAATTAAAAGGTTTCTCCAGAATCAATGTGACAAGTTTTGATACCCATGCATGGCATAACATGCAACTAAAAGGAATTGCTAAACTATTTAGGATAAAAATTCTAATTTTTCTTTGATTTTTTTAATTACAATTATTCCTATACATTATTTCAATAAGGGAAGAAAACATTTACTATTATTTATTTTTTATTATTTTAAAATATTATCAATTCATTTATTGATCATTTGGTCATTATAACGAATGATATTTAAGTGAAGTACTTTTATATTAAAAAATATTAAAATATTCTATATTTGTTCAAATTTGTGGTGTAGCTATCTCTTGACAATCATTTTTTTAGGTAGGAGATCTTCTATACTATTTCCTTTTGTTATGATCTTGACAAGGGTTCGCCGTCCACTCTCTTGATTTTTTGGATGTGAATAATGATATTTCATGCACATTGGCACAAAGCAGGAAGAAAGGTCTTTTGAAACATGTTTATCTTTCCCATTCATAGGTCAAAGTTCTACATATAGTATTGTTTAGGCCTTTACAATTTTTTCTTTTTCTATTGTTGACTATATGTTATTTTTAGCTCTTGATTTTTATTATATCGCTACTTTTCTAGCATCTTGATAATTTTATTTATGTAGCAAAGGACTTGAGACCTTGGTTTTCCTTCATAATTAATATATCATAAATATTTAAATATACAATTTTATTTTTTTTAGTTTCATATTTATAGTTTTTTCATGATAAAGACTTTAATAATTTATAGTGATATATCAAAAAATTAATAAATACATCACATAAAAGGTGGGAGAAATTGAATCAAATCATCAGAATTATATTTTGAAAATAAAAGTAAAATAAGATGGTCAAATTGACAAGCTACCAAGGCTATTTTAGCGAAAGGAGGGATTTCACGATTAATTGGGGGAACCACACATCAAGGAGGTCTTGGTTGTCAACAATGGGTTCCCAACATGTGATTAAATTTTGTTAATTTTTATCTTTAACTTTCTCAATGGTAGCATGCATAGGTAAAAACAAGGTTTGAGTAGGGAGATTTTTAACATCTATCCAAACATCACCAAGTTAAGAAACAAATGAACATCTACATGGTGGAGGGTTATATTCATGTTTTCAATGATGTGAAGGGCCTTAGGAACCATGGTGGCATTTTTTGGAGCTATGACAATAAGAAAAATTCATGCACGTGTAGTTGATTGGTACACACTATGGCATAGAAGCATCTTTGTTGTTAGAAAATTATTGACACCAAAAAATGGACAAGACATATTTGTTTAGTAGTCAATTAAAATCATAGATGAGAAACCTCCCAAGTCACTTTTTAATTTTAAATTATATTAAAATCATAAAATTAGAATGTATACTAATTGTAGTAAACATTATCTAGTGTAATAAATTATAAACCCTTTACAATTTCAGGGCGCTCGCTTTAGTGCACCTCCTTCTGGGTCATTTTGAGCCTATTATGGCCTTCTTTCATCCAAACTATCATCATATGCTCATGAGCTAACATGATACAATATCTTGGTCCTATGCACTCTCCTAGCACCTCTATTTTGTTTGTTTCCAGTCAAAAAGTTTAGATTATGGTTCTAATTGTTAAAGTTCTAGATGATTATGGTATCTAAAAGTTTAGGATATGATCTTGGTATTGAGCATTTTTCAATCTTCCTTTAAGCTTTGCAGTAGCAATAGAGTCAATATTTCAAGCATTCAAGAGGAGATCATCATTATACTTCATGAAATCATAATTTTATGTAGAGGCAAGCAAAACTTCACAAAGAGGTATAATCATTTCATTTTCAAGCAATTCAACATCCCCTCAAAGAGGAGGATTTCTACTTTTAGTCCTTTCATTTACATTATTTCAACCACTTGGTTAATTCAAAAACCAGGGTTTGACCTAAAGGAAAACCCCTATTCCCAACACATTACCCTTTCTTTGTGTGTGCAAGAAACAGGTGCATAGTTGTACTTCTAGAATTAAGCTTTATTCGCAGAGACGAAAAAACCCTTTTCCACATGAGGAAATTTCGGAGGACTGACTGGAGGGAACCCCTATCCGAACACACGGTCCCTACAACTTTTGCTTGATTTATCAAAGAAGCTCCAAATCATATTAAACTTATTAGATCTAGGTGTACGACTGAATCCTAAATCTATAGATCACTATTTTCACTAACTTTGTCTTTAATTTTACCACTTTTCCTTTATTCAATTAATCAACTTACAAAAGAGTCAATTGTATTCCAATTTCAATCAATCTACTTAGTATCCAGTCCTTGCATCCTTTGGGATTGGATCTAGTAGATTCATCCCACTCCTTTGAATATAAAGTTTCCTCAAGTGAAAATTGAGCTTAGTGAATTTTCCCTTCCAAGTGGAGAATTTGCTAAGCTCCCAATTTTCTACTTTACATTTTGGTGAACCCGACTCCTTACATTGTTCATTTTTATTTTTGTTTTCAAATCTAAAGGTATACAATTTAAAATTTACAGTTTCATTTACAAGTTTAATTTCTTTGCAATTTTAAAAAATTTACAGGTTGAATTCACAAAAACCATAATTTTTAGATTCAAAATTGAGCTTGTCATTTTTAGATTTGAGAACTCTTCATTTTTACAATTCAAATTTTTCATTTGCCTATTCAATTTTTAAATTTTTTAAAATTAAGTGGTTAAATCACAAAACCCTAATTTTTAATTTTAAAATTGACCTTGTCGATTGTGTAGATCTTGAATTTGGTCATTGCTTCAATTTTAAAATTCATTTTCCCTCCTTGCAACATTCAAATTTTCAAATTTGTATTTTTAAAATCAACCAGTTTATGCAACAAACCCCAAATTTAAAAATTAAATTAATCATGTCCAAATTCAAATTTTCCTTTACGAATTTAATTAGCTCAATTAAATCTAAAGCTTCTTATTGTCCTTTTAAACATCGTAAAAACTTGGCCCTTAAGTGTGCCCCTTTTTTTGTTGTCTTTCTAATCAATCATTCATCCTAAGTGTGTCTCATTTCGACCTTCAAGGCTTATTTTCACATATCTCAACATCTCCAATTCCCATGTGCTTTTGGAATTTGCATTAAAATCACAATATCTTGCTTCCCAAAAAATTTTGTAAAAATTTTGTTGGACTGTGTGTTCAAATCCTACTGCTACCACCTTGGTCCCAACTTTTTCTGCTCAAATTTTAGGACCTTGCTTTGACTGTATTTTACTACACAGTTCAAGAGATTTGTGAAATTTAACTAATTTTAGGTCACCCGAAGGTCGAAAACAATTCTGAATTTCAACATTTCTATTTTCAATTTAAATTTTAAAATTAAGAGGTTAACTACATATACCCTAATTTTTAAACTTAAATTGATTTGTTCAATATTTCAACATTCCAAAATTTCAAAATTTAAATTAAGAGGTTAGATTTGTACAACCCTAATTTTAATTTTGATTTTCCCTCGTTTCAAACTTTTAAAATTAAGAGGTTATTTTCAACCCTAATTTTAAAGTCAAAATTTTATCTTCTAGGGGATAATTTCAAATTTAATTTAAGAGGTTATTTTAACAAAGCCCTAAGTGTAAATTTCTAATTCCTAGGAGATTGCATTATTCTTTCCAATTTCCTTTTCCTAGTGAATGAGTTTTACTAGTATTAATCCCACCTATAGTCTGCCTATTAGAAGAAGTTATAGAATTAAGGTTGCCCAAGGTTTAATTACCAAGGAAATGGAGCCTAATTTGGCTAGCTTTTTCAATGAGGATATTGGTGGTTCTTTTAATCCTGCATATATTATTGTTTATCCTCTTGATAATTCTCATAATGAGGAGGAATCACTAACTAGGATATCCATTGATCAATAGGCAAAGATGCACAATCAATTTGGTAATCTTCAACAATGGATGAGTCAAGAATACCCAAAAAGTTAAGCTCTCCCACTGATTGAAGGATTCAAAAGAATGATTCAAAGTGATAAACATGGTGTTGATATCTTGCGTTGTATTTCTGATTTTATTGATTCTAATATCATGCTTATGAAGAGTTGTGCCAAAAACCTAGGTTATACACAACCTCCTAGTCAAATTAATCATTCCATTCCTTGAAAAACCCCAATGACTAATGTTCCTACCTTAACATAAAACATCATGGATACCTCTACACAAAATTTTATACCTCCAAATATTAGTCATGGGGGGAGTACCTCTTCTTTCATTCCTCCTACCATGAGTGTTCCCCTTATTACCCAATCACATTCACCACCTATTAATGTTAGTCAAGGGGGAAACTCCTTCAATCACGATTATGTTATTCCTCCTATGAGTTTTCCATGCATTACCCAATATTCTCCATTACCTACTTATCATAGTGCCTCACCTCCATATTCTCAATATGTTCCTTCATTCAACAATATTACTCCACCCTCTCAATCCAACATGTCTAATTTCAATCCTTTTACCAATTCTAGAAATCAATAGTCTAGGGCAAGCAATGTTTTCCTTATAAGAAAAAATAGCTTCTATAAATCAATCTAAGTATAATGTGCCCACATTTTATATAGAGAGCCCATTATCCAGTGACATTGTTAGAGCCGCCCCTCCTAAACATGTAGAAGTCCCTCAATTGCAACTTTATAATGGAAAAGGTGATCCCTTAACTCATGTTAAAACATTCCAAACTTTGTTTAGTGAATTTTCTCATGATCAAAGGTTGTTAGCAAAATTGTTTACTAGAACCTTAAGGGATAGATCTTTTCAATGGTATTGTTATTTGCTTCCTTATTCTACTACTTCTTTTCAGCAATTGGCTAATGCTTTCATTCAACATTTTCACAATAACATTGGTCCTAAAGTTACTTTAACTGATTTGATACATTGTAAAGAAGGAGTTAAAGAAAAAGTGACTCATTTTATTGGTAGATATAAGCATTTGTATTCTAAGATTTCTTTTCCTATGCCCGATCAAGATATTCAAAAGATTTTTATTACTAATTTATAAAAAATATATTAGGGATAAATTTATTTCCTTTCCATAGTTGTTCATAATACTTCACACTTATCAATTTACTATGAGTCAATTGGAACAATCATCTCCTTCCATGGCTCCGAGTGGTTAGACTGTTGCTTGCATATGCTACTTATAAATATTTCAAGGTATATCAAATCGATGTCAAATCTGCCTTTTTGAATGGTGATCTAGAGGAAGAAGTTTACATTGAGAAACCTAATGGATTTTCATCATCTGATGGAGACATGTTATGTAAGTTGAAGAAATCTCTTTATGGATTGAAACAAGCCCCTAGAGCCCGGTATGCTAGATTAGATAAATATTTGTTGAAATTGGGATTTACTAAAGGTGTTGCTGACAATAATATGTATTTTAAGATTGTGAATGCTAACATCCCGATTGTTGAAGTCTTTGTTGATGATATTATCTTTGGTGGTGATGATGGCATGAGTATGAATTTTGTCAATGATAAGCAGAAAGAATTTGAGATGTCTATGATTGGTGAGATAAAAAATTTCTTAGGTTTGTAGATTGTACAGGCTGAAAAAGGCATATTCATATCTCAAACTAAGTATGTGAAGAAATTGTTGCAGAAGTTTGGGTTAGATGACTCCAAAGCGGTTGGAAATTTTATGGTAACTGGCTGTAAACCATCTAAGAATGATGATTCTGTATTAAAATCAATTGCAACTTTGAATACAAAATTAAACTTACATAAGATCTGAAACCATTTAATAAATATCTCAACTTCTTTAGTCAGATCTAACAACCACTTTATCAGATTTGCTTAACACATTAATGAAATCATTTACCACAACTATCAATACTTTCACCACCAAAGCAACCATATAAACTTGATCATTTACCAACTCATTAACCTTATCAATCAGATCAAATACATTCTCAAACAACTCCT
This sequence comes from Cryptomeria japonica, assembly GCF_030272615.1. Classification (NCBI taxonomy): domain Eukaryota; kingdom Viridiplantae; phylum Streptophyta; class Pinopsida; order Cupressales; family Cupressaceae; genus Cryptomeria; species Cryptomeria japonica. The sequence goes on along the minus strand of NC_081405.1, from coordinate 586,810,854 downwards.
TATCAGTACTTGTAACCTCTGATAAACTTCTAATAAAACATCATAACCGATGTCTCAGAATTAATGCATGAAATGAAGCATAAACAAGAACATCACATGAAAACATTCCACACATGAACACCATAAGTTTTTGACATGGAAACCAAAAGAGGGCAAAACCATGATGGGAGTTGGCACCCACAAATATTTGTACTCTTTAGAAGTATGCCTTGTTAGGAGCTTAGCCCTATTAGGAGCTTAGCCCTGTTAGGAGCTTACAATATGCTCGGTTATGAGAAGACCCTATTATAAGTCACCTAGTTAAGGGATTTGCCTTGCAGCCCGGTTAGGAGCTTGATGATCTATTAGGATCAACCTCGTGAGAGGATTTAACAATCTTTTGAGAGCTTCCTTGTTAAGACCTACATGATTAAGGGATTTAACCTGCTACAACTGTTAGGGAACAACAATTAGAAAATGATATGTTACTTGCACTTCTCTACTTTCTTGATCAAACTCATTTATACACAACACTCTACAAATCTCAGGAAAATCTCACACTTAACTTGGATGAATTAACACATTCTCTAAGACCAGCAACACAATAAACATCAGCTGTGTCATCCTAAATAGCCATCTCAACTAGGTTGGCTACAAAACCCTAATTACATCTTGACTTTAAAATTGAAATCATAAGAGATAATCATAGATCAATATACACACTATTACAACAAATTACAGTGCAATATCAATTGTTTCTTGATTGTAACCCATCATGGAAATCTGATCTCTACCAATGTCAAACCCTCAAAACCCTCTACTAAGTGTTTCATTGATTCCCAAGAAATTCTTCCTTGAATCATGCCAAAACAGAAACCAAATATTTTCACGCAGGTTGTGTCATGTTACCACCTTCATGTAGACTCGTCGTTGATCACCATCATAACAAAAATCATTACTGGTTTGATAATTTCTTCACCAGTCTTAAACCCTACTAAAACCTTAGCAAAACTTTATCAGAATTTGAAACACACCTTTAGGTAATCTTCACAAGTTCTAGTTCTAGTCATATACACCTTTCCATGATACAAGTTCACCATCCAAACCGTAAATCACCAATCATTACTGATTGTGTGATTCAATCAAAACAACTTTGCTTTACCAGTTAAAGTCCTATTTCACAGACTTTAGCTCTCTGCCGATAAACCCCATCTTCTAGTAAACTAAATCACTAAGATGAAAAAACAAAACATATCGGACCATCATAAAAATTAGTTGGCATCAATGGCAACACAGATAACTGATCATGTCATCTATTCATAGAATCTCAATCTCTACATCACAAATAGACTTCTATCCTTTACCAGTGCAATCATCCAATTTTAACTGCATCACCTCATCTGCATCAATTATGCCAAATGCCAATAACTTATCAAGTTTAACAAACTTCCCCCTATCTCGTATCATTTTATTTGAGCATTTGGAGTTGATAATCCAAGCCTTTGGCTCCACTTTAGCATGCAAAGAAGTTTTTCCTTTCACAAGGTTTCCATTGTTCTTCATATTTTTCAATCTTTTAGACCTTCCTTCATCCATCTCCATTATATCCAAGAAAAATAGTTTTTTACTTTAATCATCACCATCTTCATCTTTACATATAAGTGTGTCTACACTGAACAAAAACCTCTTTTTCCTTTATCTCTATCATCTATCTTCTTATTTATATCACTACTTTTATCTCTATTCTTCCTTTCGTTAGATCAAATCTCTTCTAATTTTCCACAGACATGTATCTAGAGGCATAATGACCATTTATACCATAGTTAAATTATTTTAGAAGTAGCATACCCTTTTAATTTTTAGTCTTCTTACAAAGTTTTCTTTAAGCTCATCCATCTCTTCACTTTATTTCGATTCATCTTCAGACTTATTTGAAATATTGAAAGTCACTTTTCTACTTTCCATTTTGATATCATCAATTTTATCAATCTCAAAAGAATATAGTGAACCAAGAAGCTGGTCCAGTGTGTACTTATCTTGATCATGGATCTCCTCAATGGTAAACATCTTGGGCTTGTAGGGTTTAGGTAGTGTTAGCAACACTTTTCTCACAACATCACTTTTTTTTTCTCCACCAAAACTTTCGATAGCATGTACAACTTCATTTACCTTGTGTACATAGCCTTCAATCAGATGATCATTAGAGATTCATAGGTTTTCAAATGTGTGCTTTAAATTTGTCAATTTAACTTTCTTTGACTTTAGATCACCTTCATATACACTTCTCAACTTGTCCCAAATTTATTTAGCAATTTTCAATACCACAACCCCTGCAAATACTTCATCACTTAATAAATTGAAAATATAATCTCTAGCCTTCAAGTATTATTTTTAAAACATTTTATCTAATCTAAAGTCTATGGAGGACCATTTTGTGGAGCATCTTAAAAAATCTTGACAATTTCCCATATTCCCTTCAATAGAGATTCCAAGTGATATTCCATTCTCTCTTTCCAATAAGAGTAAATTTTACCTTCAAACATTGGTTCTTTGAAATTAAAACCCTACACCATTTTGTATCTCCCTCAACCAATTAAGGTTCACAAGAAGGGACCACACTCTGATACCAATTATTGAACACACAACATGACTTAGAGGGGGGCGAATAATTTTGAATCTCTAACATAATTTTTTTTTAATCTATTAAACTTCAAATAACAATTAACATACTAGTTTAATGAAATCATGAAAGCACAAAACACAATCAACTCGTGAACATCAAATTTATGTAGAAAACCCGAGAAGGGAAAAACCATGGTGAGAATGACACTCATAATATAGATATGAATGATTACAATAATTAGGCCACAAGCTAGGGAGCTCATAACTCTAAACTTGACAACTAAGTTGCACAACCTTAGGGCAAGATACAAAGGACTTGCACAACTAAAACTCACTTTTTCAAGGAAAGATATAGAAAGCTACCAAGAGAGACACACTATCTTTCAACAAGAATAGTTGTACTAAAAATAAATAGGATCTCCTAATCATGAAATTGATGTTGAATCTCTATGTCAAGTGTATAATAACATGGAACATAAAACTGACCTCAAACTCTATTATCGAACCCTATCAAAGTTATTCGCAACTAACTTTCACACACCTCTTCCATCAAATCTATATATATATCATTTGCATCCACATCACATTATTTCAAACAAATCCACACCCTTTTTCCATTTTAACTCATACATTTACTCATCTTTATATACAAGGATTTTCATTAAAATTCTTTACTAGGTTGGCCCAAAGAAGAGTATATAAAATTACTTAGCTTAGCTCAACTAGACCAATAATATCCAATGCAGTCCACTCCAAGAGAAAGAGGAGACCCAAAAACATCACCACATATCATTCTTAGAAGTTTATTCCAATGGGCCACATACACTAACACATCTTCCAAAGCTAATTCCACATGAAATGTGAAGATAAACAATAAACTTAGCAATTAGTTAGCCCATAAGCATTTCCAATATAAATTAATTAATGCAGATATTCATACACCATGGTGAGACCTAAAACAATATTTCAACTCAACGTGCAATGCAAATCTGAACCAAAAAGGCATCATCATAACAAGATAATCGATCACAATGAGACCCAAGAGAACTAACCATACTAAGCACAAACTATTATAACTCACATGTAAAACAAAAAAATTACTAGAGTTTCAAATTGGGACACTGCACAAACCAAATAAGGATATCCTCCAAACTACAACACTTGAATTCATATATCAAGATGTCACCAAGCAAATTTTGGACCATTCTAATAGACACTCTCACTCTTAGAGAACAACTACATCTAATCTCATCATCTAAGCAACTAGAGGAACTATAAACTTGATAGTGTAGCATTCACAAAATAGTAACATTATAGCCAAGTCTACACACCATACTCTTCACAAGGCAAAACAAAACATTCTTCTACTAGGCTATATAATACTCTTTCCTATATAATGAAACTCCTGCTACACTGATATTCCAAAAACCCCTCATCTGAGAACAACATCTTCACCAAATAATGTGACAACAGATAAAAACTTAATACCAGACCAAATATACCACTGAACATCTATCATGAATTTTATATAGTTTGTTGTAACCTCAACTAAGAAATGAATCATCAACACCAAGCATCATCCTACATCTCTAATTATCTTTGATAAAAAACTTCTTCTATGGCACCAATCAAACTCAACAATAACATCAAGCAATATCATACATCTATGGTCATCTTTCACAAAAAACTTCAATTAAAGCACCAATTAAACTTGACAACAATACCAAATTCTGACAATGATAGTCAACATTACAAAATAGAGGAACCTTCATATACTTACATGACAACATAATAACAACTCACTTGTCACCAACAATAACCAACAATAGTTTGCACAACATGAGAAAAGTCACCTATCGCCAACTATCATCACTAATAGTTTACACACTACAAGACTATAACAAGACCAGACTATATATGGACCTAAAATTTTGACATCAATGACAACATACAATAATAGACCATATCTGGACCAACATGACATCCAGACCAACAAGTTTGACATCAATGATAACATAACTCAAATTTCCAATAGATAATGCATAAGGGCATGTAGAAATATGTGTTTGTACATTAATATAAGGCTATATGAGCATCTACCATTACCACAAGATATGAGTCTTGTTTAAAATAGTATGCCTTGGAATCTTTTATATAAAACCATGTCAATTATATAAAACCACAGCAATAATTAAATATTTTTCACTATTTGTCGGGATTCAACTACATAGGATTCTATTATTTTTAGTGATGTATAATGTGTTTTAATTTGATAAAAGAGAATAGAATGGAATTCAAAGCACATAATCATTTTCTGCCATTGTACATACTGCAGAAAAAGTAGATCCGTGAAGATCACATTCAGAGAGATGTCCTGAAAATTTTAGCCAACCTTACTATGTCTTGTTAACAAAGAAAATGTGTCATTTTGATCTTACTAAAAGATTGTCCATTTGAATAACTAGTTTGAAATGTTTCTGGTAGAGAAGATGTGGCTAAATGAATCCAAAGTACTCACATCTTTTCTTTTGTAACTCAAAGAAATGGTTATCCTTTCTAGAAATACTAGGGGACTAAATGGTTCCCACAAATAAATTTTAGTAACCAATTAGGTGAAAGAATTTAAACCTGACATTCTGCTTCTTCAAGAAATGAAGATGAGTGTTGATGCCTTCCTAAAGGTGATTAAATTTATCTAGAATTTTTGTAGGGTAAGTGCATCAAGATGGTGTGCAAAAGGGGGGTATAAGTATACACTTTTTATCTGAAATCAGGTACACCTGAAATTGGAGGAGAAAGTAGAGAGTCATCCACTCAAGATGAGAAGATACTCAAACAAAAAAGATTGTAGTACTCTCAATCTAGTTTCCAAACTACTAAATTTTTTTAAAATTGGATAAGATTAAGGGGGTGAAATCCTTCACGTCCTTCATGCACGAAAAAAAGACCCTGATTTTTTCTAAAAAACATAACAGTGTCTGACGTGTGCATCAAACAATTCATAATCAGATTTGTTATTTTAACAAATAATTTTGCAGAAAGATATTTAAGAGTGAGCACTAGAAGTTGTGTATTTTTTGTAATTTTTTGTTGAGTTATTTTTTTTTAATGATTTTTTCCAATCGAGCACATCCTAAAAATCAGGTACCTTCTCATGCACGAAAATAACTTGCACCAAAACAATCAAAAATGCAAATTTGGTTTTCTTAAATTGTAAAGAATCAAGTGCACTACAATAATATTTTTTTTTTTTCAAATTTGGATAAGTAGATCAAAAGTTACGAAAAAAATAGTACACGTATGTCTCTAAGAACTATGGAGACACTGGTAAAAGAAAGTCAATTATAATATGTTATTATTATTCAAATTATAAAAAATAATATGGTTAGAAAGCTCAGAAGATGGGTGAAAATATGGTGGCAATTTTAGAAATACCCACTTGATGAAGTGTAAACCTGATGATGACAAAGTCGAGAAACCAAGTTCATAGAACAAAACACATCAAAAGGGAAGGAAATAGAGGGAAATCAAACTTGGAAACTGCAACTTTGTCATCCAAGCCTATTCACAAGCCTAAATAGACAAGAGCGTGTATGGGGTTTCTTTTGAATAAGAACCATGTACGGGGTTCCTTTTGAGTAAGAACCATGTACGGGGTTTCTTTTGAATAAACATTGTGTACGCAATTCTAAGGGGAAAATACTGCATACATGGTTCTTGCTGTGATTCTCTAGCATAAAGAAATTAATGTGTATGTTTAAAATTTGTGTGTGCATAGATATATGTATATGTATAGTATGTATATATGTAGATATTGTATGTATATATGTATATAAAATATGTATATATAATATGTGTATATATATACACACGTGTGTGTATGTAATATGGATGTATATGTATATAATATGTGTATGATGTATGTATGCATATATGTATGTTTTTAATATATTCATGTATAATATATATATAATATGTATGTATGTGTATTATGTTATGATATTTTATGTGTATTATATGTATATGTGTATGTACATGTACATATATATTGATATATATTGTCTTTTGATATCTCATTGTACATTGTATTCCTCTCTCTCTCTCTCTCTCTCTTAGGACCCCACATAACACCTAATGACATCATATAAGGTCCCTTAGCACACATATGACCCCTTAAGACCATATGACGTCCTAAGGATTCATATGATTTTCTAACACATGTGCAGCCCCATTATGACCATACATGACCCCCAATGATGCCATATGACCCCTTCAGACCATATATAATATCTTAAGGGGTCATATGGTATCTTAAGGGGTTATATCATGTTGTAACTCATGCGCGGCTCAATTAGGACCCCACATGATCCCTAACGACATCATGTGACATCTCTTCCTCCCCCCATCTCTCTCCCTCCCTCCATTTTTTATTAATCTCTCTCTCCCTCCCTTCCTCACTCCGTTCCCCCCCATCTCTATCTCTATCCCCCATCTCCCTCCCTTCATTTCCCATCCTCTCTCTATTTCTCTCTCTCTCTCTCCCTCCCCCTTAGGACCACACATAACACCACATGACTCTTTAGGAACATATGATGTTGTAAGGGGTCATATGGTGTCCTAAGGTTGCAAGATGAACCATTATTACAACATAAAAAGTAGTACCAATATTGCTTACAAAATTTGACACCTAAGTAGTCATATGGTGTCCTAAGGGGTCATAGGATACCATATGACCCCTTAGAACACCATTCGACCCTTAACGATACCATATAGTGTCATAAGGGGTCATATGGTGTCTTAAAGGGTCGTAGGACACAATATGTGTTACAAGCTAGGGTTGTCATTTCACCAAAAGATCAACCTATCAATGCTTGATACAACCACTAGACATAGAATCCACAGAAGGTCATTAAAGCATGTCATGAATCCTTGCAAGGGACGTTGGCCCACTGCAAACAATCCATCTCCCAACATCACTCACCATGACCTGTGTGATTCGAACCTATGACCAAGCTCTGATACCACTTGTTAGAATCTAAGAACACTGAGAGGGAGGGCGGGTAAATCAGTGTTCTACCAGAATGGAGAAATTTAACCTTATTAATACACCAACTCAACAACCAATAAACATAAAAGCATATAATAATAGGCAAAATTGCAACCACACAGATGAAGACCATAGAACTATAGATTTATATGTGGAAAATATCAAGGAGGAAAAAACATGGTAGGATTGGAGACCCACAATATCTATCCATTGATCAGATGAATAAATATTACAATAAGGGGCTTGCACATGTAGGAAGGTACACTTCCTACAGTGCACTACTCATCACAATAGATTCTCATTGACTATAGTGAAGTCAACCACCTCAAAATATTTGGACAGCAATCAAGAAAGAAGAACTGCCACTGATAGCATCAAACATACTAGATTATAGTTCCAGTTAAACTCAATACCAGAGGTCTAAAACCTCTTACATAAACCCAACTTGATCACCTATGATTGACCAAATCCTCTGCATAAACTATTATAACATTATTCTCTCCTTGCCCATTTGTACATGATCTATAATGAGATCTTACATATATTTATGCCAACCTAGGACCTAACCATTTAGGTCGGCCACCCAAATGATAATACAATAGATTCATTACATAATCCTGAAATAGAATAATAAAACATGTTGTCCTAAGGCCAAAAAAAATCATCCAATCAATAAAACATCCTAGAAGTGCATCGGAGTATCCACTAACACATTACATGAAATAGGTCCATAACCTAGATAGCACTGGACCTAAATTAGATTCACAAATACCAAAGCAATGACACCAATAAGTCGAGGCGGGAACACAATCATCATCAACATCTTGAATCCTTTCTAGAAGTTTCACCAACACCACTTTTGCATTACATCAAAGATCTTCAATAAAGCTCTATCGATGATACCCTTACTGTACCTATAAAGGAGGCTTACTAATACATGAGATAGCATCCGATCATCAAGTCAATACCAACTGACTACAACATACTACAGAAGCATATGAACCATCCATACAAACTTTTTCCATCATCCAGATCATATCGGTGACAATTAACTGATAATCTTCCCAATCCAATCCTTTTATCAGAAGCCAGTAAACAACCATAACAACTAATGTTGACATTGAAATGACAAAACATCAATGCAAGACATAATCAATTCCATCATATTGCAAATAATATGACCCCTAAGGACACATTATGATCCATAATGACACCTAAGGGGTCATTAGGTGTCCTAAGGGGTCGTAGGACACTGTATGACCCCATAGAACACAATATGACCTTTGAAACTATTCCTAAAGTTTGTTTCTTTTGCTGGATGGATTGCCAGAAGAAAATACTTACTATTGATAACCTTTAAAAGAGAGTGATCCATCTTGTGAATAGATGTATTTAATGTGAAGAGGTTGAAGAAAGTATTAACCATATCATTTTCCACTATCAGTATTTGTGGAATATAAAACAAAATATTATGTCTCTTCACTCTATCTAGGATTTGGCATACAGATCCAAAGCTGGCCTCGTCTTGTTGGTCCCCTTTGTGTGGCTACCCTCTCATTATTGAAATATGGTGGTAGGAATTCCTTTATATAGGTTGGAGTGTTTAGAAAGAACACACTAAGAGAATATTCGGGGATAAGAATATCCAATGGGAAGCCTTAGTTTTCTCCATCATTAGCAATACTAAAGAAAATATCAAATATTTCACTAGGTTCAAATATAAGCATCTGCCTTCTACCTCAGAAAAAAAAATAACTAAAAATGGGGAAATAATTAAGTCTCTTTCTCTTTTTGCCTACCCACCTATTGTTCTCAGGTTCACTACTAAATGGTCCTTCCCAACACCAACTAGCTAAAATTAAATTATGAAAAATCTTCTAAGGGTAACCCAAGTCAATTGGTGGACTTGACATCATTAGAGATATAAATGATGATCTGGTGCTTTCCTATATGGTAAATCTTACAATCCAAACCTTTTTCTTTTCTTACATGGTGGTGGCCTTCTATGACATATCTATGACTAAGGACAAAGGTTTGCAGAAAAATGTTATTGGAGGGGACTTCAAAAATGTAATCATCGTGCTTCCTAGTGAACCAACTCCAAGTTGGCCTATGAAAGATCTCATTTTTAAATGTTGTCCCATTCTTACAACCATTGGATGCGTGAACTACCTTGCATGAGATCCTATGAGATGTTTGAGTTATGATCTAGGTTGACATAAGATCAAATGTGTTGTAGGGATTTGAGGACCACTGTCCTAATAATGGTCTTTTCCATCACTTTTTGTAAACATTACATGATGGGGAGGATTACCTTTCCTAATACCACTTTTGTTTGTCCTTTTCTACTTTTAGGATTAATTTATCCTTATTCCAATAGTTGTCATTACTTTTTTTTTTAGAACTAGCATACCATGGGGGGAGATCTTATAAGGAATGATCTTGATAATTGTGATAATTTTAAAAGATAGTTTTTTGGTTTGTGATTCAAAGGATAAATATTTCCACCGAAATTGAGGGTATGCAAGGCTTTGATCCCTCTCTCTCTAAAAAATGTGTCAGTTTCTGGGATGAGGGGAAAGTTTTTATTGGGGGATTTTTTCCACTATTTCTATGGAGCTTAATGTAGCTCTCAATGGGATTTTAGTGGAGGGCGTGACTTTTCTTAAAAAAACCCAAAGGACATTATATAGAAGATTTCAAGAGATTATTGGAGGTTGGTGAGAGAATATTTTGGTTACAAAATGATTTCAACAGGGAGGACATCCCTAATAAATAAAAGGAGGTTGCGCTAGTCCTAATCAAATAAATCACTCTTGATGGTAGGTACAAAATATTCCACTCTCAACTATTTCTAATGCTGAATCATTTTAGACATGGCATAAAATAAATTTTTCTTTTTGGATTATTTTGTCCCTTTCTCAATATTTGCTAGTTCTAAGTCAAAGGATGTGGTTCCCCTTCACCAAGGGTTATGTCTCAAGATTTACAATTTTCATTTATCTCTATCTCCTACTAGAGGTCCTAATATAAACCCTATTGGACAAATTTTGAACCCTACCTTGGTTATGGAGTTGTCAAATGCACCAAACTCTAATCTTAAAGGAGCCTCTAGCTCTGTTGTGGTAACTCCCCCTTCTAAATAGTTGGTTGCCTAGGTCAATACTAGAATACTACCAAAATAAAAAATATTGTGCCATACCTAAACCCAAAAAGAGAGAAATTTCAAAGGGCCTATCATTGAGGAGGTCATTCTAAGGACTCCTCTTCCTTCTGAACTAATATATTTGAGTGGACCCAATATTACTCCCTCCCTATTGTTTATTTGTTGGCCCCTAATCCTTCTACACCAACCCTAGGTTCCCCTCATTGCTCCACTTTTTCAGCCCTTAGTGATTGGGTGTTACCAAGGGTTATGGATAAAGTTAATAAACATTGTATCACATATAACAAGAAAAACAAAATCATTTGATGGCTCCTAGATTAGCCTAACTACAAAATAAAAATTAATAGACTAGAGACTATTGGGAATTCAAAATTTTATCAATTTTGAAGTCCCAAGCTCAAATTTTCAATTTTTGCACTTAGAATCCCCTTTGTAGGGTAACATGTGGGCTATCATACTATGGCAGGCAACAATGTGTCGTATAACATGAGGATCATATGATGTGTCAATAACATGATATGTTATTGACCTCGTGTCTAACATCAACATCTCATGTCAATAATACATCGTGTTATTGACTACCTTGAGTATTTGGGTAGTGTGTTATTGACCATCGAGGCAACAACAGGTGGCTAAGTATTTCTCAGTGCAGGAGGGAGTTTTTTCGGGCTCCAAAATTCTCACTTTGAGTTGTCCGATTGAGCAAGTTAACTCACTTATGTTCCACCATCTAGAGGGTTCTTTATCATAGGTTTACCGGCCCTACATATTAGGTCTCTTTACTAGGCTGGTTACCTATAATGTATGTTGCTCAAGGGTTATATTTTTCAGTCGATGACTAAAGTTTGGTCATAATTTCCCCTAGGAAGGCCCCTCACATGATCACTTTTACCCATTATAAGTACCCACGTGCTCTAAATATTTCACTTAAGTAGCAGCTTTGGTATCACAGTTATGCAGGATAAGCAAGTCTAAAGGAATTATTGAGCAAAGCTTATCCTATGAATGTATTCACAGTAGGTCCTAGTCACACGGGATAAGGCAAGAGCACTGCTCAAAGGGAAGGATTATCCCATGGCATATTTGAAGCAATAGAAAATCACCATAGGATAAGATGGGGTCTAAAGATACCAAGATACCCTTATCCTATGGCATCTTCATGGTAGCCAAAGGGCTGCGTGGGACAAGGAGTAATGAAGGATCAAGTAAGCACTTAAGCTTATCTTGTGTTATTCTTCAATGAATAGTTTGGTCGTGCAGGATAATAATGCAATGCAAACACATAGAAACCTTATCCCACGAGGATAGTTGAGGTAGTAAAAGGTGGCATGGGATAAGGGAATTCGATAGAAGCTAAGGCATAGGGAGTCGATAGTTTTATTCCACATGGGGAAAACAAGCATAGCGAGAGCCTATGAGATAAGGAAAGGTAAACCCGATGGAGGCTAAGGCTTATACCATGGAGATAAAGGGGATGCCTCCAAAGGCAACGGGGTAAGAGAGTGAAGAAACGAAGAGGGTTTTCCTTATCCCATGCATCCCCACGGGGATAAGGAAAGGTTTGCGATATAAGAGGATGATAGAGGAAAAAGATAAAGGCGCTTATCCCACAAGGGTGAAGCAATGTCTCTGAGGTACTGTGAGATAAGTAAAGACAAATAAAATGATACATAACACGCCAGTTATGTGATTTGGAGAGCACAACCCGATGATCAAATTGTCCACGTGGAGGGTTGACGAAGGTTGACCGGAGGATAGAGAAGAGTATTTTGAGGACGTGGCATGTGTAGATTTGCAAAATTCCATCTGTCAAAGGGAGAGATGATGCCGATAGAGATTGATTGTGACGACACACTGCAAGTAAAGTTTTGCAATGAAATCAGATCAAATTGCAATGACAGAGCCCATGAAGGAGATAGAATTTAATGAGGATCAGCTAGAAGATCAGTTAAGTGACTCCATTAAATCAGAAGATCAGTCGATGATATTTCACAACCATGAACATGTCAGAGGGTCACCAACCGAGAAGATGTGAGGACACAAAGTAGGTAGATTATTAAATGTAGTAATCCAAATTCAGAAGTTGGTCAAATTGCAGTAGGGGATGAAAATAAGGAAAATTTAGTGTGGCTCAAGACACTTCCCCTTATAGTTGTCCTTAGGCTCATGGTCCCAGATCCCAGAGGCTATTCTCATGGCCTCTTGCATTGATTGCCTCTGGATGGATTGCATGCAAAATAGGAAGACAGACACATCATTGTACATTTGGTTCCATGCAATCAAATTTTGACAAGTGTGTCTCACCTGGCTTGTAGCTTGTTTTTCTCCCTTGGTCTATAAAAGTGAATTTAGGGCAACTAAGAACGGGGGATTCTGATTGTATTTTTCTTGGAAGCAAGGAGTCCATGTGCATAGTGCAAGTTTTTCATGACAACTTAGTTTTCTTTTAGTCTGTGGTTTTTTAATATTTCAAGTAGTTTGTAACATGAATACAAATAAGTTTTAGAGGTTTTAGTTGCAGTTGTCTCTCTCATGTATGCTCTATTTTATGAAATTAAATGATGAAGGGTCTTTTTTTTTTCCCTACAAGTTAGGTCTATATCTTGTTGTTTTCTTCTGTTGAATGAAGAGATTAATTTTCTTCTTCAAGGTGTAGGTATAGTGTTGTGTATATCTGATATTCTTTAGTATGGCTATTGGTGAAATCAAAAGGGAGAATGTTGATGTAATGCATTAACATTCAAACCTCAAAGGTTGTATGTTTCCCTATTTTAATGTTAAATATTCATGTTGTGAGGTTAACTCTAGTGCACATACAAGGCACTGGTCATGGTTGTTGCTTCCAGTTTTCAGAATCTTTCCTTTTATCAAATTATTTTATTTTCACATTTATTTTTGTATTAGGATTAGGATTAGGGTAGAACCTCCCCTCCTCAATGAGTTCTTAGATGCTTATAAACTAATGTTAGAGCCATAACCAAGAGTTTATCCATCTTCCTTATTATATTTCATTGGGATGATTTGTTGTAAATTTAGTGTCAAAGAGTCTTAGAAATTGAAATTATTAAGACATTACATAGGCTAACCTGCCTTGGTTTCGTAGAGCTAGAAGTTGTTGGTATTTTGGACATGTTGATATGGTTTTGTCATTGATGTCAACACCTATCGTCACTTGTCAACACTTATCAGCACTTGGAGATTTTGGTTATGTTCACCGGCAAGTCAGGGACTTATGCACAATCACCGATATTTGGTTCACCGACAGATTATATTGTTCACTAACACTTGGAATGACTTGGAGACTACTTGGTTATGTCAAATACATTATTAGATCACTTGGTTTTGGCAATTTGGTTAATTGTTTATTCAGGTTTGTATATTTGTTGTTACTGGCAAAAAGGTCCAAGATATTCACCGACAGACATATCTATTCTAGATCAGCACAACATGTTATGGAGATGATTTATTATTATTGTAAATGCATTTGAGCCGACAACATGCATCAGATATTGATTTATTTGTAATTGACTTTATTGTAATATCTTTTAGTGAGCCAACCTATTCAATTGGTCTTAGGTTATGGTATAAATGTAAGATCTCATTTGTGAGATTGATATGCGATCGGGAAAAGGAATTGTAATAAGGTATATGCAGAAATAAGCATAGCTATACGCGCAGACATCATTTGAAGGTTGAAGGAAGGTTTTTGTGAAGGCAATCAGAACTAAACCACTACAGAATCCAACATATGAAGATGCTATTTTATGCAATACATTATCATTGGATTTAACCATCCAATTGTAGTCAGTGTGACTCTCATTTTGTAATTGAGCAGTGAGCTCTAGGCATCTGGCCTTTCTACATGTGCAGAATCCATATTGTACATGCATACTATCTACAGTAGTATCATTCGATTGTGGGTAAGGTTTCCCACCGTGGTTTTTCCCTTTATAGAGTTTCCACATACAAATATTTGTGTGATGTGTTGTGGATGTTGTTGTCTTTCTGTTTCATGCATTAATCTTTACCGGTACTGCAATTAGCTGATAAAACTGTCTACCGGTAGAAAGTTTGGTTTACCGGTCTTAAGCATTAAGTTTTGGTTAAGTTAATTTTGATTGAATTTATTGGACAACCGATTCACCCCCCCTCTTAGTTGTCTCCGGGACCTCACATAAGTGCAGGAGATCTCAGTCTTGTGAATGAATCTCATTCATTGGCTAAACCCTTCCCTCAGTTTGTTGATGAGGTAGTGGCAATTCCTCTAGAACCCGGGGACTGTTAGTTTGGGAACCAAAAGATTGGTGACTCTACTGGGGACAGGGTTTTAGAGGCTTGTCAAATTACCCATGAGTTTTTGGTTAAAGAAAGTTTCATCTTGGAAAAGGTTTTGTAGAAGCCTTTGTGAAGAAAAATGAAAATGATTCCACTGGTGAAGAAAGGACCCAGAATGTTAAAAGACTTTGAATAGCTCCTTGTTGTTCAAAGAATGTTCTTCTACAAGGAGGTGGCGACTCTACATAAAACAATCTAACATAAGTTGAAGACTCCGTTTGAAGAAATATTAAAGTGTATATCCCAGAAAAACTTCTCCATTCAAGGTTGTATTAGCTGGAGGAGAAAACATACACAAGTTTTTTCTTGTTCTTGCTTGTTGGCCCTAATATGTCAAATGTATTTGTTGTTTCACTTAAGTGTGTTTGTTCATTTCTCTAAGATTTATTAATAATGGCTGAATGTAATGTTTTATTCATCCCATGGGCATTCCTTCTATTTCTTATGATTGAAACCCTGGGTATTTCCATAATGATATGTATCGTAGTAATTCTTCATTAGATTATGGTTATGCTTCTCCACCTCCTGTAAACTTAGATATGCAAATGTCTATGTATAACCATGATAGAATGGCCAAAATGTTAGAAGCCTTGGCTCAAATGGATAGAAAGATTGAGGAGCTAACTAAGTTTCAAATTTTGGGATCCCCAAATGCTATGCATCCAAATGTATATGCACATGTGTTAAGCCAAAAGGAAGAGGCAGTGACTAATGAAAGTATTACAGATTTGAATGAGAGGTTGATGTCTTCACAAGATCAATTGAGTTTTAATCATGACATGCCTTCTATTCACGTATTTGAACCCCCTATTTATTCACTTGATCCATTGTATGATCAATTAGACCTGTCATGGGTAGAGCATGAGTTCCAAAGCATGTGGTGTAGGGCACCTAGCTCAAGTTGTCTCTTCTTGCATTTTAGATTTTTTGTGTGATTTCAAGTTATTTTATGTTGTAATAAGGTGGAATAAGTCCTATGATGCTTTTTGAAGCCATAGTTTGGTTGTCCACACTTTTGTTGTGCTCAGGACCCAAAATTGTCATTATCCTGAAATATTGTCAAAATGTCAATTTTTGGTTTGTACCAGGTGGATGCCCAAAAACTTGCTAGAATGTTTGGAAATAGTTTAAATTCATTTTAGGATGCCATTTGAGTGATTTTTAATGCCTTGAGAGCCTTGTAGTGTGTTTTTGCACTTATAGGTAAAAGTTGTCAAAATAGTCATGATAGCTTTTGCATTTTTTAGGCAAAAGTTGTCCATGAAGGAAATGGCATTGGAAGTTGGTTGGAACCAAATTTAAATTGTGTATAAAACCTTATAAACATCTCCAATATGGGTTTAATCAGCTTTTTGTTTGCATTCAATTCATTTGCCAAGGGTTTCCTATTCTTTTTCTCACATTTGGATTGTTTTTGCTTTGAATTTCTGATTTTGTATGCCCTATATGGTTTGGTACAGTGCTCATAGTAGCATAGGAAATTATAAATTTGTTTTACCTTTCCAACAAGTATAATATGAAGGTCTTAAGTTCTTTGAATAAAAAGTTATAATTGTTTTTGTAATAGTTGCTCACAAACCCTTGAAATTTGGGGTTTTGATTGTAAAATGCATTTTACCTGAGCATCCATGAATGGAACAAGTTGCAATCCATTAGATGGCTTGAGTAGGCTCTTTAAATAGGTTTAGAGTAGGCTTTTTTTGTTTTTTTAGGCCATGAGGAGGAGAATGGATGAGATGAACAACACACAAGCTTGTAGCTAGTGTGTGGGGGCAGCAGAGATTGCTCATTTTTCAGGGCCATGGAGAACTGATACCTTAGCAACCCATAGTGTTTTGTAAAGTTATATAGGTTTACCAAAAGTATCCATGATTTTTCTTGTTTTATATTTTGACTGGCAAAGAGTTTGGAGCTCATCTTCCAAAACTGCTTGGAAGCCCTGAACCCCTTAAAAATAGCTCATTTTGAGTTACCCTAGTTGTACAACAAACCTAGATGGGAAAATTTGTGATCTTGTTTAACTTCCAAATGAGTATCTGAATATGTAAAAATATCTAGGGGTTGTTAGGAAATATTTGGGGAAAAGACCAAAAAACAGTCCCAAAAGGGCTAGTCATTTAGGCCTAATAGCAACCGGTAGAAGCAAGTTGAAAGCCTAGGGATTGGGAGGAAGGTGCAGACCTTTATAATGAATAAAATGACCTTGAAAATACCTGAAAAACATAACCACAAAATTTAAACATGGTTACAGTGAAGATCCTTGGCAGAGGTCTTTGGAGCCTAGTTGGAGTTTTGGGAAACTAGTAGGAGACAACCTCAAAATCAGAGATTTGGGGTCAAAACCAACAAGAAACCTCAAGAGGATAGACCTAGGAGGCAAGAAAATATATTTTAGGCCTTGGAGGTCTAAGGAGTGTACCCTAACAAGTTACCTTGGAGGAGGTTGAGTGGAAGGGGAGTTAAGGAGTTGGGGTGAGTAAGGGTGAATTGGAGAGCTAGGCACAAGATCTCTACATCTGAGTGATATCAGAGCCATTCTTTGAAAGATTTGGTGTATGTCAGATTGTGAAGAGTCGAAAGCAATTTCAATGCCTCCAAAGGCAATGACTCCAGAAGCCATCCAACAGATGGTGGCAGAGATGATAGAAGGATTGAAGGATACAGAAGAAACTAGAGGAACTAGAGAGGCAAAGAAGGAGAAGGGAAAGGTTAAGATAGAATGGGGTGATGAGACTAATGAAGAAGTAGAAGATGGAGTGGACCTAGTAGCAGTAGCTATGCCTCAAGACCAAAAGTTATTCCTAGATGCAGTCAAATCCATTTCTAAGGGCAATTTGGATGGATTAACCACATATGGAGGAAACTTCAATGGAGAAGAGTTGATAGATTGGATAGAAGCTCACTTTGATTACAAAGAGGTAGCAGAAGAGAAAAGAGTTAATGTGGCCAAATCAAGAATGAGAGGATCAACATTGGTTTGGTGGAATATGATGCAAGAAGAAAGGATACAAGAAGGCAAAAAGAAGATAACTTCATGGGAGCGTATGAAGATCAGACTTAAGGCACAATTCCTTCCAGGAGATTATGAGGTTCAAATTCATAAGAGACTACAAAATCTAAAACAAAGGGAGCTAGATGTCAATGCTTACATGGAGGAATTCCATAAACTAAGCCTCAAAGCTAAGAAGCATGAGAATGAGGTGCAGAAATTGGCTAGAGTCATGAATGGATTGAGACAAAATATACAAGATGAAATCAGTATCCTTACTCCTAATACCATTCATAAGTGTTTTTAGTTAGCATTAAGGGCAGAAGACAAAATCAAGAGGAGGAGTGAACAAAATCAAAAGTTTAGAGGTGGCAGATCCTTTAGAGGAAGGGGCACTTTTAATAGAGGATAGAAAACATCAAGGAATGAAGAAAACTCAAGGCAAGAAGGTGGTGGAGACTCTTCAAGGGGGCTATTTAGAGGATCCTTCAAAGAAAGAAATAATTATAGGGGCAGATTTGGAAGCTCAGGAAGAGGAAATTCAGTTTTCACTAGTAGATGTTACAATTGTAATCAAGTTGGCCACACAATGGGAAGGTGTCCAGAGAAAGCAACCAGCTCTTCACACTCATACATGGGTGAGAGAAGAACACAATTAGTGGAGGAAGAAGACAATCAAAGTGTGTCTTCCCCTCTCAGCAAGGCAAGCCTAGTGACAGATGGTGAAAGTTTAATGCTAAGAAGGTCTTTGTTGAAGATTCCTTAAGCTTAAGAGCCACCACAAAGGAAGAGTTTGTTTAGAACAACTTGTAAGTCTCAAGGAAAGATTTGCAAAGTGATCATAGACTCAAGTTCAACTGAGAATATAATTTCAACTGAAATGGTGGATAAACTCAAGTTAAAGAGGCTGCCACATCTCACTCCCTACAAGGTGTCATGGCTCAACCAGGGCCAAAATTTCTTAGTTGATGAGAAAGAATGGGTAGACTATGAGATTGATGAGTATAAGGACAAGATTTTATGTGATATATTGCCTATTGATGCTTACCATTTTCTATTGGGATGTCCATGGCAATTTGATGTAAAGGCTCAACATGATGGAGAAAAGAATAGCTATATCATTATCAAGAATGGTAAGAGGTATCAAATGGATCCATTACCTAATCCAAAAGAGGAAACAAAATTGGGATCAAGTGTGATGATGATGAGTTGGAAACAGTTTCTTAAGGTGATGAACAAGAAGGAGATCAAGGATATGCTATTGTGCTCAAACCTAGTGAAGAAGGTAAGGCAGATCCAATGGAAGAAGTGCCACAATAGGTGAAAGGTCTACTCAAACAATATGCAGAAGTAATAGAAGAAGATATACCTAATTCTTTGCCACCAATTAGGGATGTAAATCACCAAATAGATCTAATTCGAGGGGCAAGTTTGCCTAACAAGGCTGCCTACAAAATGACACCTAGTCAAAATGAAGAAATTGCCAAACAAGTATAGGAGCTCTTGGACAAAGGATTCATAAAAAAGATTTTGAGTCCATGTGTTGTACCTACTATCTTAGCACCCAAGAAAGGGGGAAAATGGAGAATGTGTATATATTCCAGAGCAATCAATAAGATCACTATTAAGGTACCGGTTCCCTATGCCAAGGATAGAAGACCTGTTGGACAATCTTGGGGGTACAAGCTCCTTCACAAAGGTGGATTTAAAATCAGGTTATCATCAGATAAGAATCAGACTAGGGGATGATTGGAAGATAGCCTTTAGGACCAATGTTGGCCTCTATGAGTGGTTGGTCATGCCATTTGGCCTTACCAATGCACCTAGCACCTTTCAAAGGCTCATGAATGAAGTTTTGGCTGAGTTCATAGGTAAATTTGTGATTGTGTATCTTGATGATATTCTAATCTTTAGCAGGTCTAAAGAATAATATCTCAAGGATGTGGAGATGGTCTTGAAGAAGCTGAAAAAGGCACAACTCAAGATCAACCCTGAAATGTGTGAGTTTCTCAAGACTGAACTTGTATATCTTGGTTTTGTCATTTCACAAGGTTCTCTAAAAATGGATCCTAGTAAGGTTGAGGCAATCCTTAGTTGGCCTACACCTAATAATATCATTGATGTTAGGATTTTTCATGGGTTAGCATCCTTTTATAGTAAATTTGTAAGAAACTTTAGTCATGTGTGTGCTCATGTGCTCAATCCTATCAAAGGGGGAGTCAAGTGTCATTTTAGGTGGACAAAGGAGGCCCAAAAGGGATTTGAGTTGTTGAAAAAGAAGATAGCTAAGTTACCTACCCTTAGGTTACCTAATTTCAATCAGTTATTTATAGTTGAGTGTGATGCTAGTCATAGGGCAATACGGGCTGTTTTGAGTCAAGAGGGTCTTCTCATAGCCTTTTTCTCTGAAAAGTTGAATGAAGCAAAACAAAAGTACTATGTGTATGACTTGGAGTTGTATGCCATGGTGCAAGCCTTGAAGAAGTGGTGTCACTACTTTCTGCCCAAAGAGTTTGTGGTCTATACTAACAACCATACCCTTAGTTTTCTGAATGGACAAGAGAAGTTGAATCAGAAGCACCTCAAGTGGGTAGAATACCTACAATCTTACACCTTCACTGTCAAGCATAAGAAGGGAACCTCAAATAAAGTTTATGATGCACTCAGTAGCAGAGTCATGACCATACAAGAGATTAAATTGCACAATGTGGGGTTGGAGGAGTTGAGAGACCTCTACAAAGAAGACAAAGATTTTGTTGATATATATGCTACATGTTCTGATTTTTCTAACACTTCTCATGTTTCCTACTCAGAATATATGATACAGGAAGGTTTGTTGTTTAAAGGATATCTCCTTTGTATACCCCAATGCTCTATGATACTAAACATCATTCAAGAGAAACATCAAGGGGGTCTAGGAGGTCATTTTGGCAATGATAAAACAATGGAGCAGGTTAGTCGGTTCTACCATTGGCCCAAGTTGCAATCAGAAGTAAGGAGATTTGTTGAAAAATGTGTTGGGTCTCAAATCAACAGATTGGATAGGTTCTAAGGAAATGCCAACTCCTATGATCAAATCCTCCAATTGACTTGGCCAACATATAGAGTGAACCTGTTTAGTTGTTAACTCTCTCACTTCAGGCTCTGCAGGACCTAGGCGGGTGTACCTATTCACCAGTTGTTCTTAATGACCAGTGCTTTTTATAGCAGATTAAGTGTTTTGATCTGGTTCCTTCCTATCTCAAGATGGCATAGATTCCTAGGATGGAGATATAGCAGATGAGTTCAAGATTGTTGTTGTAGAAGCTATTCGATCTATGTTTCTTACTTAGTTACTCCTGTTGCTTTTAAAATGACATATGATGAATACGGTGATAAGTGTAATCTATAAATAACCAATGCCTTCTTCGCTGCTTGGGCTACAGAGTCATTATATTTTCTTTAGGACTTATTATGCGAACCTGTGAGACAACTTTTTAACCCACCCCTTTATGGACCTGTCGGTTATTATATCTTTTGAGATCAATTGAATGCTTATATCATAAGTTTCTTGAACGAATTTAACCCTACCCTTAAGGGACCATTCAAGTAAGCACTGCGAAGAACAATTACAATTCGCAAGCAGAACTTTTATTTCAACTTTATAACATATAACATAAATTTCATTCCAAGAATATGAATAACCTTATCTCTTTAGATAATATCACAAGCGATTGCCAAAACAAAATGAAATAATCCACAATGCATACGCAAAGAAAAACAACTGATCATAGCATGTATTCCATCAAAATTTGTATAACAGAGAACTTACAGGTGGGCATGCATTGCTATCTTGTTCCTATTCTAACTTGTTACCATATTACAAAAATCCTTTCTCACATATATATGAGAGCAAGAGCCAATTATGAAAAGACGTGTCTTTTCAAAACATTAATCGTTAATTTGAATATTCCTAACAAACTTAAGTAAAAAGAGATTAAGAATTCCTAAATGATGAATATAATCATCCTCTTTGAAAGTCTTGATTTTAACACTCTGTTTCTTCAATTCTTCTCCTTGTGAGAGGTATTCGAAGATCATCTGGTTGATGGTGGGGGCCATGTCTTTGCCTCAGTCCAATCTCGACAGAGCCCGATCCTTGATGCTTATAAACTCATTCCGCAAATCTTCCATGGACATTACTCCTTCTTTATAAAATGAGGGCATTTCAATAGGGCTCCCATCATCCAATTCTTTAAGATCTCGCTTTAGCATATCTTCGAACTTAGCATGATCTTCTATGTGTGAAGTCCCTTCAGCCTTCTCCTCTGGCGTCATCACATCAATACTGCTTATCACCTCATCCAATCGTGCTTTTAATCTTTCATGCTCTCTTAATGCTTTTATGGTTCCAGCGTACACCCTCCAGTAATGTTCGACATGTATAAGCATGGTGTTGAATCGGTGTTCAATGATGTCGTTAACCAATTTATCCATTTTTTGCTAGATATTGTTTATCTGTTTGGTAGCCTTATCTGCTTGATACTTCCAATATAGAGCATCAGAAACATCATCCAAGCTCTGTCCTGTAGGATACGAGGCATATTCATTCAAGGGAATCCCTGTCTCAAGTTGTAATATTTTCGTTTGCAACTTTTGATTCTCTTCTTTAGATTTTTCATATAAGCCCTTATAAGTAATATTTTCTCTAACCAAAAACTCCGTCTGATCCATATTTAATTTGGCTACATCTAGGTTCAACTTTGTAGTGAGCCTAGGGTCAGTCTTTCCTCCCTTTCTCAGGGGTCATATCCTTCATGAGGGTATCGATTTCATCCTGTAATCTTTTCATCTGTTCTTCTTCGGGTCTTCCAGCCATGCTTCGTTTCACATGGGCCCCTTTATACTGGTACAAGAATGAAAGGAATTCCCTTGAAGAGGCGAATCCATCATCAGCAACGAAATCCTCATGCTCTGTCATTCTTATGTCAACTACATCTTTAATGTTGAATTCACCAGTGTCTACATCCACCTCTACTTCAAAACCTAGAGGATAATCTTCTCTAGGAGAGTCAGCAGGGATACTACTAGCAGTTGATTTTGGTGACATGTGAGCCAATGGTTGACTATCCTTTTCAGTATTGATAAAATGAAGGAACTGGGGGGGCACCCTATGCATAATCTCTACTTCATGTTGAAGTAGCCTTTTGGCTATCTCCACAGGGTCTTGGAGGTTTCGAAGCAAGTCTCCATCCACCATCCCCCTTGCTCTTTTCCATTTGAAGGCTTCCCAAGTCATTTTGCTTTTTTCTCTCAAAGCCCTGGCCTCTTCCCTTTCAAGGTTCTTGATCAAGTCATCTGGCATTTTAGCCACATGTATTCCAGCCTTTAGTTTTTGTGACGCCCTGGCAGCTCTTATATATCCCAGTTCTCTCTAGGTTCACCCAGAGTCATGCCATAATAATCTAATTTATTTTGAAGTAGATGATAGCTTTTTAAACTTTTAACAATAAAATCGAAAAAAACCAATAACCATGGAACAATGGACTGTTTACCAAAATCCGTAAGATGTTTGGCACTGACCGTAGATAACTGTCTCACAATCTCCAGGCTAGCCACCCTATTCGGTACTGTAATTGGAAGCATGTATGGCTTTCCTTCATACCCAAATACCCTGATTTCTGTATGATTATTGTGGCAATACCAGTCACCCCAATTGTGATCAATCTGGGACTCTGGAGAGAAGTCTTTTGGCTTGAGGAATCTCTTAATTTCAGGGGACAAAGTATAATCTCTATGTTGCCCAAAGGCCGCACTAAGGGGTTTCACAAAATATTCCTGAAAGTGCCAGTACTGGTTGTTCATGAATCTTTGATCCCATGCAGAAACCAACAACTAAACTGGTTTCTTCAAACCATTCTTATCATAAGCTCTGATGCAGAAATCATCTAACCAGAAATTGATTTCTTGTCCACAATAAAGAATAATATGCATCAATAAAGAGTACAATGAAAAATGGATATTCACAAGGTCTCCTTTCAACTTCTCCAAACCATGATTTAGGGCATCTGCAACATAAGTGGCATAATCAAATGACCTAGGGTCTTTCGATTGTAAATCGGCACACAAAACCATAACCCCAATATCCATGACAGGATGAGCCTCTAAGCCTAATACTTGGGCTGCAGCATAGTATGTATATTTAAAATACGGATGGAAATGGTTGACATCGAATGGCACCTTGTCATTTTTGCTGAATGGAACAATGGACCCGCCCACTTTCGGCCGGTGAATAGGTAATCTCCATGTCCTGTAGATGTTTTCCAAGCTAAAGAATTCTTGCAACAGTTTCTGCATATCGATTTTCTCCTCTACTTCCCAGTCTAGATCAAATACCATATCAATAGTCTGTTTGTTAATCACCACCAAGGGATTCCCTCGGTAGTCGCATATGGTTTTGGTTCTCGGATTATAGCAATCTACCAGAGCTTTCATTAATTCAACATCCACAAACACATTTGGGACTACCAATTTCCCTAAGTTTTTCTTCCATAGATTACTTATGGGCTCAGGAGCATCCCTTCTTTTGTAACTAAATAGGAACAATTCATGTCCCCTGATTTCGGTCCATATGTCTCCCAGATGTTCAAATCTATCCTCCAATCCCTCTTCTTCACTTTTGATCTTTTTAGACCTCACGCTGGATGTCGGGCATTGGTCTAGCAAATCTTGAGTCAAAGCTCTGCCTTTCTTTTTCTGTCTTTTGGGCTTCTCTTCAGGGTTTAGCTCTTTCCCTTTCCTACTCTTTTTAGAAGAAGAAGACGGTTCCATAATAAATATGAGAAATCAAACTTACTTGGAAAATTTGTCTAGCTCCTCTGATTATCGTTCATGAATTCCAGCAAATTCCTCGCAGCTTTCAGTTCCTTAGCATCAATCTGGTTCTTATGAAAAATTCGATCAGTTCAGCTATAATTGCATGGGCAACTTGTGCACAGTTAATGTCTCTGCGTCTATAACAGCTATTCAAATGTTTAAACTTAATTGCAGATGTGACATTCTTCACTTGGGCTTTTAACTCTTTCACGGGAAGTACTGTTCAACTGAAATGATCGTAAATCGAGTTTTCGATGAAACCCTTGTCTTCGGCCGGATACTTTAACCTTTCATTGAAAGCTCACTTCCTTCGATATCACTTCATCGATGAATAGCCTATGTCGAAAAACCCTTTTCAAGTCTCCTCGAAATCATCTTTTCTTCGATGAACTTTCTTTCGATAAGTCACTCGCAAGTTTCATCGAAATCATATTTCGATGAGTTCTATTCTTCGGTGAAAGTTCATGCAAGCTCTTCGAAAGTCATTTTTCTTCGACATCTCCCTCATCGATAAAACCCCTCTATTTTTATTCGATACCATGCTATCGATGAGATTTGCATTTCGATGAATGCTTTTTGAATTTCTTCGGCAGTTGTTTCTCATCGAAATTACTTTTTGCCTTTTGCTTTTTGCTTTTCGATGAAACTGGAGTATCGATGAGCGGCTACCTTCATTTATCGAAAGTGATATTCCACCGAAGACATTTCTACATAGTGCTTTACACGTCATGCATTATTTTGATGAAAGCATTCTTTCGGTGAAACTCCTTTTGAGATGCTCGATATGACATTTTGGTCGATAACCTTTTAATTTTCACGCCCTTGGGAAGATTTTTTTTATTTTCAAACATAGTGTTCAACACAATGTGCCATATGTCAAAGAGAAAAAGGATCAGCAAGTAATGCAGGTTTAGATCAGCCCTTACTCATACCCCAAAGGCCTTGGGAATGTTTGAGCATGGACTTTGTGTTGGGTTTACCAAGAACACCAAGAGGATTTGATAGTGTTTATGTGGTGGTAGATAGGTTCAGAAAAATGGCTCACTTCATCCCTTGTAAGAGTACCAATGATGCCACCTATATTGCAGGTCTTTTCTTCAAAGAAATAGTAAGAATCCATGGACTTCTAGATAGCATTGTGAGTGATAGGGATGTTAAGTTTTTGAGTCACTTCTGGAGAACCTTATGGAAGAAGTTGGGTACTAGACTCTCATTTTCATCTACCTACCATCCACAATCAGATGGTTAGACTGAGGTGGTCAATAGGTCCTTGGGTAATCTCCTAAGGTGTCTCACTAAGCAACATGGTCAAACTTGGGACTTGGTGATCAGCCAAGCAGAGTATGCATACAATGATTCAGTCAACCAGAGCACAGGCAGAAGTCCTTTTGAAATTGTTTATGGAATGCATCCTAGAGGTGTCTTATAACTTACTGATATCGGTACAATGACCCACAAGAGTGCTCAAGGAGAGAGTTTTGCTGAAGCTATTAAGAAAATTCATGACAAAGTACGACAGTCCTTGCAACAAAAATCAGGAAAATATAAGGAACAAGCTGATTAATCAAGGAGGAACTTGAAATTTAAGGCTGGAGACTTATTTTTGGCCTATCTCAGAAAGGAAAGGCTTCCAAAAGGATAGCCAACCAAGTTGATGATGAAGAATATTGGGCCACTCAAGATTGTGCATAAGTTTGGCCAAAATGCCTATGAGGTTGAACTACCTCCTTCTTTGGCTATATCTCCTATTTTCAATGTTTGTGACTCGTATCCCTATAAAGGAAAATCTTAGACCTCTCAGATGGATACCACATTGCAATCTGAAGAGGATTGGGTGAAGGATTTACCAGTTAGTCAACCGATTCAGTTGGAAAGCATCTTGGATACCAAGATGATCAAGAAGACAAGAAAGGGCATCTACAAACATTATCTTGTGAAGTGGGCAGGTCTACCTAATTGAGAGGCTATGTGGATGTCAGAAGCTAACATAATTCATCATGGAGTGCAACTAGTAGACCTGATAACTCAAAGGACTTGAGTTCCTTGCCCCAGGGGAGTACGGTGCAGGGCACCTAGCTCAAGTTGTCTTTTCTTGCATTTTAGATTTTTTGTGTGATTTCAAGTTATTTTATGTTGTAATAAGGTGGAATAAGTCCTATGATGCTATTTGAATCCATATTTTGGTTTTCCACACTTTTGTTGTGCTCAGGACCCAAAATTGTCATTATCCTGAAATATTGTCAAAATGTCAATTTTTGGTTTGTACCAGGTGGATGCCTAGAAACTTGATAGAATATTTGGAAATAGTTTAAATCCATTCTAGGATTCCATTTGAGTTATTTTTAAAGCCTTGAGAGCCTTGGAGTGTGTTTTTGCACTCATAGGTAAAAGTTGTCAAAATTGTCATGACAACTTTTGCATTTTTTAGGCAAAAGTTGTCCATGAAGGAAATAGCATTGGAACTTGGTTGGAACCAACTTGAAATTATGTATAAAACCTTCTAAAAATCTCCAATATGGGGTTAATCAACTTTTGGTTTGCATTCAATTCATTTGCCAAAGGTTTCCTATACTTTTTCTCACATTTGGATTGTTTTTGCTTTGAATTTCTGATTTTGTATGACCTGTACAGTCTGGTACGGTGCTCATAGTAGCATAGGAAGTTATAAATTTGTTTTACCTTTCCAACAAGTATAATATGAAGGTCTGAAGTTCTTTGAATAAAAAGTTTACATTGTTTTTGTAATAGTTGCTCACAAACCCTTGAAATTTGGGGTTTTGATTGTAAAATGCATTTTACCTGAGCATCCATGAATGACACAAGTTGCAATCCATTGGATGGCTTGGGTAGGCTCTGGAAATAGGTTTAGAGTAGGAATTTTATGTTTTTTCGGGCCACAAGGAGGAGAATGGGTGAGATGAACAACACACAAGCTTGTAGCTAGTGTGTGGGGGCAGCAGAGATTGCTCATTTTCAAAGCCATGGAGAACTGATACCTTAGCAACCCATAGTGTTTTGGAAATGTCTATAGGTGTGCCAAAAGTATCCATGATTGTTCTGGTTATATATTTTTACTGGTGAAGAGTTTGGAGCTCATCTTCCAAAACTGCCTGGAAGCCCTAAACCTCTTAAAAATAGATCATTTTGAGTTACCCTAGTTGTACGAAAAACCCAGATGGAAAAATTTGTGATATTGTTTAACTTCCAAATGGGTATCTAAATATGTAAAAATATCTAGGGTTTTTTTAGGAAATTGTTCTGGAAAAGACAAAAAAACGGTCCCAGAAGGGCTAGTCATTTAGGCCTAATAGCAACCGGTAGAAGCAAGTTGAAAGCCTAGGGATTGGGAGGAAGGTGCAGACTTTTATAATAAATAAAATGAACTTGAAAATACCTAAAAAACATAACCACAAAATTTAAACATGGTTAGAGTGAAGATCCTTGGCAGAGGTCTTTGGAGCCTAGCTGGAGTTTGGGGAAACTAGTAGGAGACCATCTCAAAATTAGAGATTTGGGGTCAAAACCAACAAGAAACCTCAAGAGGATAGACCTAGGAGGCAAGAAAATATATTTTAGGCCTTGGAGGTCTAAGGAGTGCACCCTAACAAGTTACCTCGGAGGAACTTGAGTGGAAGGGTAGTTGAGGAGTTGGGGTGAGTAAGGGTGAATTGGAGAGCTAGGCACAAGATCTCTGCATCAACATGCCAACTCAGATCTATAGTCAAGTGCTCATGTTTGATGGTTTTAACATATGCGAGGGGAATGCACATGTCCAAAGGTTTTATAGTTTCATGAAAATTCATTTGTTTAGAGAAGAGGACATGTGCATGAGATTTTTGGTTAGGTCTCTTGATGCAAGAGCTAAGGATTGGTACTCAGGTTTCCCTGACAAATCCTTTGCTTCTTGGGGTGAACTGGTGGGTGCATACCTGGAAGAATTTGCAGGAGAACCCAATATTTTTTTTTTAAACAATTATCTCAGATTAGGAGGCAAGATGAAGAAACCAACATTGCTTTCAGTGACATGTTTGCAAGTACATTATCATAGATTCTTGAAGGTTTTAGGCCCGATACCCCAACTTACATTAATATGTATTTTGAATCCTTCAAAGAAGGTTCTAGTGTATTGTTGGAAGATCTCAAAATAGTTGATATGCAAATGGCCTATGATTATGTGGATATCATGGATAGAGTGATACATGAATACATGAGAAATTTGTTATCTATAAGTCTCCATGATGGTGAAAAGTGTGATGAAGTTGTAGACAGCAGCATGGATGCATGTAAATGAGAACTTTTAGCCTCAGAAGAAGAACAATGCATGGTTGACACAGTAGAGATTGAAAAAGAAGAAAAGCGCAGCTTTGAGATTGATGGTAATGGAGTTATTTGTGCCCATTCTCAAGAAGAATACTTATTAGAAGACAATGTAAGTAAGATGCACAATGATGACAATCAGTGTAGTGAAGAACAACCACAAGACGAAGAATGCAATTAGCCCATTGAAGACCAATGTGCAATCATGAACAACAACCATGAAGAACCAAATGAAAATAAACATGAACATACAAAGAATTTTCTCCCTATGCCAAACTGTGAACTTTTTAAGGTTGTTGGAGATGCAATCTCCTATAACGATGAAATGCTATTTTGTGATCACCCCTTTGAGTTGTCACAGTTTGATGATGGTAGGATTGTTGATCATGAGTTGCAGCTTGAGGACACCAGCAACAGTAATGAGGATTAAGAAGAAGAAGAGGTAGAAAATATAGATTAGAGAAATGGTCTATTAAATAGCGATCAAATTTTAGATCTGTTGTCAGTTGAGTATCAGAAACCTGTAGGCCAAGATGATTTTAGATGTTTGTTTTTTTCTGACACCAAGGACTACACTTTTGGTAAAGTTGTATATGACACAATTATCTCTTATTTTTCTTCTACCTATGAGTTGTTCAACATGCATAATGATAATGCACGTGATTGGGACATGGTGTTTTAGTGCCATGAACAAAGTATGTTAGACACAATGCACCACTGAGAGGGGGGTGAATCAGTGGTTCTCAAACTTTTCTCTTTTGTTGTCCTCTAGGAGCATACCAATTAATAGACATAACTCTATGCAGACTTACTAGATAGTAGGGAGACCTACAGACGAGCAATCACACAAGGGACATCACATAACACCAATATATATGAGGAAAACCCAAGATTGGAAAAAATTTGGTGAGCAATGTTTCTAGAGACTATTGCTCCAATCCATCCTCACAATGAAAACATTGTTACAAAGTTTAGGGCACCAACCCAAGGAGCACCAACCCCTAACTTTAAGGGATACAACCCAAAGGAGCTACAACCCCTAACTTTAGGTAACCTACCCAAGGAGTACCAACCCCTACATCGAGCTACACCTCAATGTTCTTAAAGTAAAATTCAAATACAAAAGTAGTTATCTTGTTACAAGTGAATCTTGCAACCATTTCATATACCTTGCTCTATCGGTGAGATACCTTCTTTGCTACACTGACTCACTTCTCCTACTACTCTCATATGCTGCTTCTCTGTTGGTAAGCCTCTTCTACTCTTCTTCTTTGTAGTATCTCCTCCTTACTACTCTACACTTTACAAATGCTAAACTCTACTAGCCCATTGTCTGCCTTCTCTGTAGCTCGCTTCACTTTTTCTCTACCGGTATAATGACTACCAGTTCTTCTCTTCACTCTCCCTCTTTTCTTAGATATCCTCTGAGAACTTGGCTGATTTTCTCTCACATGCAGAAGTAACACTTAATCACTTTGCAATAGTATAATATCTTTCTTCACTTCAGCAGCATCACTTAACAACGTCTTTTACCTTCATATTTATAGACTAGTTTTCTCATTGAAAGGCCATTCAAATTCTAGGGGGTTAGGGTTTCTTCACCATCCTTGAGGCAAACCAAATCTAATCAGATCTTATCCGATCTGATCATCTAGACTACCAGTCTACACAACTCCACCATTTATGTGCCTCCTAGATCACGCCTTCCATCTTTGGTGATCTACTTTTTACCCTATCGCCTGGTCTCTTGGTCAAAGACAAATATTTGGTTTTGTTTTTTCCTTCATTCGCCTCGATCTCCTCAATCACTCTTAGCTGGCTTGTAGTTGTCTTCCAAACCTCAAGCCACAAACCCTCGCAAAAGCTCAGCAACATGTCTTGTGATTTGTGGGACCTTCCATTAATATCGACCAACCCTAGAACTACCTTGTCAGTGTACATTCTATCTTTATTTAAATGCGGGTTCACCACCTTGACTCCAAGTGGCATCCATGTCTACCATCTACTAGCTTGGCTCTTCATGTCGATCCAGATAGGATCACCAACTAAACACTTCTACCAGTTTCACTTCTATGCTGGTATACAAACCCTGTCGGTATCTCACACTCTACCAATTAACTCATGTCTTCTCTCTATTGAATTTCTAGTGGAACACCTTGACTAGTCGCTAGACATTTCTCTCTTGAGCATGCTCATTCCCACAAGGTGGGAAGACATTTGCATCTGCACCTTGCTCATATTAGTAGTGGACCATATCACAACCGGTTTGTCAAGAAGACAAACACACCACACTCCTTTTCTACCAGCATTTCAACATGCCTTTACCTCTTCTCTCTTATCTCAATGAATCATGATGCACACTATGCATACCTGGAGATAAGTTCCATTTATCGATGGAGTGGCACCTTGTCTTCTACATCCTGCAGTGTACTCATGTGACTTCCCTATCTGTGCAACATTTCTTTAAATAGGCACATGTGATCCAGTAATGTCACTTTCACTGTCAGTCATTGCTTCTCATGATGACTTCATCTTCATCTAGTGGGAGTCCTGCTATTCTGCAACCTCACAACATACCAGTGACCCGTTCATTCTTCTCCTCTAGTGTTGATGTGATTTAGGTAACATTCTGCCTCTTCATCATAAACAATTGCTCAAACACCTTTCCCATCCTTCTTGTACACTGGTCATGACCTCTGTAGGCTGACAACCACTCACTTGGTTTATCTGACTTTCCCATGTCAACACATCACTTACCAGTTGACATCCTTTCCTTATCAGTGATATAGTGTACCAGTATTGATCACCTTACCATCTCATCCACACAAGTCAGGCACTAACTCATGTACTAGTGACTCCTAAGGTCATCTTCCTTACCTTACAGGTGTTTTGCAATACAAGGTCATATCCAAGATATCTCAACCTATACTCCTCCTTGACAATTTTGCACATACATCTCTCATGCCGGTAGTCATCCCATACTGGTTGAAATCAAAGACAAGCCAATGAGAACAAAGTAGTGATAGGTCTAATGGGTGTGATGATGAATCAAATTTATCAAGTGCATGCTAGAACTCATCCCATGCATTAAATCCCATGGTGATCAGTTTTCTTACGAGTTGAAGCATTCTTCAAAAAACCTTCACATAAATGTGGGAGTTGATATTGACTTTGAGCCAAAACTTTCTAGTGAGCTAGAATCACACTCTTATGAGTGCATATGGGATTCAGATAGCATTGCAACAACATGCTTGGAAGATGAAGAAATGCATGAACCTATGGGTATGCTGGATCTTCCAAGTGATCCTTTTTTCCATAATAGTGACTTGTTGTCCCAGAGTAAACAAATATGTGATTCTTTTGCAGTTCATGTATTCGATGAATGTTTGAAGGAGTCACAAAGTTTGCAAGGGTGTCTTTTTGAGTATTTTCAGTTTGACATGCAAACTTGTGATGAATTTTTTTTAAATGAAACCAAGTGCATGCTTGTTCAAGAGTTTATTCATTTTCAGCTGGGTGATATTTCCATGAGGTGTGATAGTAGTTTCAGCCATAATGTGTTTTACGAGCAGTAGGCCAATGTATTTTTTGATGAGAATAACACACTTATGTCACACAATAATAAGATTTTTCAGTCATTGTACGAGTTTTAGATGTTTAATGACAGTGAGTACACTGATAATTTTTAGTATGGTAGCTAGGTAAGAGATGCCAACATGTTTGATCAATGGTATTCTAGCTATGTTATCAGATTGGCTTTAGTGCAGTTAAAGGAGAATAATGTTTACGATCGAGGAAATCATTAGATAATCTTTTCAGATGGCCTTGGGCCATCACTTGTGGTTTGATATTCAAGCCGCAAAGGTTTGGGGTAGAGAAGACTCTTTTTATTCTGTGCCCAATAGAGTTGGCACTCGGTCTGCTCCTCCAAAGATTTGGGATCTTGCCATGCCCATACGGGGCATCCATCCTCAAGCTAGAGCCACTGTTGGGACTTCAAAATTTTGTCAATTTTGAATTTTTGCACTTAGAATCCCCTTTATAGGGTAACATGCAGGTTATTATACTGTGGTAGGTAGCAATGTGTCGTATAACATGAGAATTATATGATGTGTCAATAACATGATATGTTATTGACCCTGTGCCTAACATCAACATCTCATGTCAATAACACATCGTGTTATTGATCGCCTTGAGTATTTGGGCATCGTGTTATTGACCCTGGAGGCAATGATAGGTGGTTAAGTATTTCATAGTGCAAGAGGGAGTTTTTTCGAGCTCCAAAATTCTATTTTTGAGTTGAATGGTCGAGCCAGTCAACTCACTTATGTTGCATCGTCGGGAGGGTTCTCTGTCATAGGTTTGCTGGCCTTGTGTATTAGGTCTCTCTATTAGGTCGGTTACCTATAATACGTATGCCACTCAAGGGTTATATTTTTTGGTCGATGACTAAAGCTTACTCATAATTTACCCTAGGAAATCCCCTCACATGATCACTTTACCTATTATAAGTCCCCACGTGCTCTAAATATTTCACTTAATTAGCGGCCTTGGTATCATAGCTATGTGGGATAAGAAGGTCTAAAGGAATTGTTGAGCAAAGCTTATCCCATGAATGTATTCACAGTAAATCTTAGTCACATGGGATAAGGCGAGAGCATTGTACAAAGGGAAGGCTTATCCCGCGGCATATTTGAAGCAACATAAAAATTATCGTGGGATAAGATGGGGTCTAAAGATACCAAGATATCATTATCCTACAACATCTTCATGGTAGCCAAAGGGCCACGTGGGACAAGGGGTAATGAAGGATCAAGTAAGCACTTAAGCTTATCTCGTGCCATTCTTCAATGAACATTTTGGCCATATAGGATAAGAATGCAATGCAAACACATAAAAACATTATCCCGTGGGAATAGTTGAGGTAGTAAAAGGTGGCGCGGGATAAGGGAAGCCAATAGGATATAAGGAACGGAGAGTCAATAGTGTTATGCCATGTGGGGAAAACAAGCATAGCAAGAGCCCACAGGATAAGGAAAGGTAAAGTCGATGGAGGCCAAGGCGTATCCCACGGAGATAAAGGGGATGTCTCCAAAGGATGTTGGGTAAGAGAGTAAAGGAACAAAGAGGGCTTTCCTTATCCCGCACTTGCACCCCTAATGGAAAAGTGTGTTGAAAATTTGAAAAAAGCTTCTTTGGTTGCACTTGTCAAGTCCATCTCTGCACCTTTGCTAAAATTTTCTATTTCAAGCCACTCTCCCACTTCTGGCTGAGAAAACTCATCTTTCCTTCGCTGCCTTCAAATCTGAAAAAGTTGCTATTTTGGTGAAAGTTCAAACTTGAATTTCAACTATAAACCTTTACTGCTCAGAAATAGAAAAGAAAACCCCCTTTTGTGTGAATAATTCCTAGGTTAAAAAAAAATGCCTCCCTTTGGTGAAAAAGATTTCTTGACTTTTCTACACATATCTGATTGGAAATGCAAACAATTCCTCTCACTCGAGATGCCCTGCCCCTTCCATGTGGATAAAGTAAGAGATCATTTTCTGCGTATTTTCCAGTTTTTTCCCCCATGCTGAAATAAATGCCTTGTCTTTATTTTGTTCACAGCTTGAAGTATTCTCCACTTGGAAAGACAAACTATTTCTGAAGTTTATGACTTTACCCATGAATACAAATCAAAACCTCATTCAAACATAGTCCATTAGATCATAATCAAAGGCATTGATTTCTCAACTCATTATGCTTTTTCATCTCGACATGGTGAAAATTGATTTATGTTATTGGAGTCTTGGTCAACAAATTGGGGCCCCAAATGTATCAACCTTATCTTTAACATCAAACAGGCCTCAACACATGACCTTGAGAGAATCATGACTTAGGACTTATCACAAAAATATTGTGCTACTCATTAACATGGCACCTCCTGCTGCAACATGGAAAGGAAGTCAAATACCCAGTGAACATGTCCTACTAGCCAACATTAGAAATGGAAATGGCTCCTTATTAACAATGTTTTAGAATAGGTTTTAAAACAATTCCTTTCCTTACAACTTTCAACAAATGTACTCTTTCACAACAAACCAGTAACGTGCTATATCCAAGAGCAGCAACTCTAAGAGTCTGCATAATTCACACATTTCACATATTTCTACAACACCCGTTTTTTTTGCATTGACTTGGATAAATACTAAGACATTCATGAAAATTCCCCTTGGCACGTTTAGATACCCGAATTCATGGGAGAAACAATGAAATAGAGTATTATAGAGACATAAGAATGGGCACATACAAACGGCCCAAATTTTGCTCAAAACAGTCCTATGAAATGTGCCTCCTTCCATACAATCTCTATTTATGCTTTTCATCTAATGCTATGCTCTTGTTTCATTTGTACCACCATCAATGTTTTGGTTTCCAGCCTGTAGAATTGTTTGTGCTGCCCCTCTCAATCATTTCTCACTCACTGTATTTCACAAATCCTTTCATACTGACACGGGAGGGATCGGGTTTGGCACTCACATCGCATGATTTCCACACTGCTTGCATATCGTGCCCTATAAGCATATTAAGAGCCCAATCTTCTTTGAAACACAAATTTCACCCGATGTGAAAAATCTTCACTTACTGGTTACCCCTCCCTATCGTGTTTATTATTTCAGCCCTTAATCGATTCCATCGATGCTCATCATTAGTCTCCAATACCCACATCAACATCTAATGCAGTGAGCAGCTATGCTTCATTGTTTATAATCTGCAAGCAACATGCTGCCTTAGGCGTAACGCCTTGAAGCATATCAAACAACCAACTCGCCTGGTCAATGCTTCCACATCAACATCTTGCTACCGTTTTCCTCTTCGTATTTGCATCTGTATATTGATTTTTGGGTTTGAAAACTTCTGTGTTGAGTTAGCAGATCTGCATGCCTTGCCTACACCTCATCATCACGCATTATGCAAAAAAGGCATCTTAAACATGCTTCTGCATTTTGCCCTTTTCAACCATACGCGCCTCCCTCATGCTCACGGAGAGTGGTCTATGTTCTCCAAAAGAATTGCAGCTTCCTCTTGTCAGCTTGCTTCGTATTTGAGTCCAATGTTACTCTTTTGTGGTTACATCTTAAAATGGATTGCGTTCCATGTGTCAATTCCTTCTTGCGGTACCATTGTGATGGCCGCGACCAACCACATCCGCTTGACACAAATCCCCAAAACTCTCCACTTCTCTATTTTACTTCATGGTCGTTGTGCATTGTGCTCCAGCGTTCATTTTCTGCAAACCCTAAGAAGGATATCCCCATGCATTTATTTTCTCTAATTTCATGTCATTGACTTTGCCTTTCTTCTGTGTTTGCGCTTCACCTTGCCTTTTCATGATGGAAATCTTATCTTGCAGCCGATTTGATGCCCCTGTCGGGACCCACTCGATAAGGCTTTGCCTTTCACCCACAACTTCTCTTGCCCCACGGGCTACTTGATCTCCTGCCAGAAGAGCGCGGGATAAGAGGAAAGATTCCCCTTTCCCACACGAAGCTTATTTCGCGGCCTTTTTGGCTCCTCCTCACACATGTGCGGGGTAACAAAATATTTCCCATCCCTGGCGGACTCTTATCCCACAAATACTTTCCCTCCAAGGTTCATTGTGCGGGATAAGAATGGCTTATTTGAGGCTTCAAATGGTCTTGGGGATGTTAAAAATATTTTCACTGGGACCCACCATTTTATCAAACTCACATGAATATAACTCATCTATTGATGATTTATAAAATTAGACCAAAGTCACCCTATCTCCTTATAGGCTATCATATTGTTGCGGGGCCGCCAAAACCCACAAATGGGTAGCATTTGAAAACTTAAAATCATCCTTGGAATGATTCAAAAATGCTCACTTTGATTGTCCTCATTTTCAATTAACTCCCAACTCTTATTTATTTAAATACGATAAATGATTCATCTAAAATCATATCGCTCAAAACATATTATAAAAAAAATAGCATAATTTAAGTCAAAGAACTTAAACAATATCATTTTCTTAGGCGAGCCCCATTGGATTTGACTAGGTCAAGGCTTTAGTCAGGCAAAAAAGTGGGTTCGACTAAAAAAAAATTATTTTTGAACAATTGGCCATGGAAGAATGCTTCATAACATTGACTGGATGTGCTCGGAGTCGACGAAAATGAATGAAAATGAATGATCATTCATTAAATTGATATTTTCACAACTTTTTACTCATTTCTAAAAACACCTGAGTAGCCTCCGGAACAGGCTTTAAAAACTTATGAAAGCATCTGATTAGGGCTTGCAGGCTGGAAAACTAAAAGATTGCAAAACATAGAATTTGGGGCATTTGACGAATCGTAAAAATGACATCTGAGGCTAAATTTATTCATTGACAAGCTGCGTACTCAAGATTTTATGAATCTGAAACTACTGAATCAACTTGAGTAGCTTTCAAACCTTGATTTGAAAAAATATCAAATCACAAATTCGGGAGCTGCAACTTGGCATAATGGCACATTAGCATACCCTAAATGCGTGTGCAAGAGGGTTTGACCTTATTAAGTCATGTTCAAATTATTCCCTCTCAAAGTTGACTTCTTTGAAAATACTGAACAATGTTGATGCTTATACCCTGAAAAGTTCATTCGGAATGGGCTTGAAAAAGTGATCAAATAATGAGTTGGGGGACTACAAATCTGGGGCATGGTAGATAATTTTACTGAAAATCATGGGGTACAATTTATTTGAACTGTAGGTAAACTAGGCGTGAAATATGAATTTTCAAAGTGGCCTCTTGACTGTTGTTTGGCAATGTTCAGTTGCAGAACTGAACTTTTTGCAAATGGAATCAACTTGGGATACTTCTCAGATGGATTCATGGGACTAAGCCACTTGGCATAGGGCTTCAAAAAATAGTAGAGAAACACGGGAAACTTTTTGTTTATCTTGACAATGAACTGGCACAAAGATATGATGTTTCAAATAGGGTCACTCAAAAAAATGCAAACACGTGCAAATTAGCAACCCTAACCTCAGGACCTCCAAAGGAGACTTCACAAATGCACCAAATCCGATCTAAGGAAGCTGAAAACAGACACATGGAATCTCTATAAGGTGCATAACCATCCCCGAAATGGACTTCTCTTAACAATTCTCTAGTTCAAATATATGAGCTCACCAAATGAGCTACAAAGGGTTGCTCTAAAAGGTGGTTCTGAATGCAATCTTTAAAATTTTGAGCCTGGGTCTTCAAAATTAGAGAGAATTATTAAAGTCCCAGCAGTGGCTCTAGCCAGGGATGCATGCCCCTTGCGGGCATGGCAAGATCCCTAATTTCTGGGGAGCAAACTAGGTGCCTACTCCATTGGGCACAGAGTCAAAAAGGTCTTCTTTGCCCCAAACTAATATGACTTGAGGATCAAACCACAAGTGATGGCCCAAGGCCACCTGAAAAGATTATCCAATGCTTTCCTTTATCATAAACATTGTTCTTCTCAGACTGCATTGAAACCAATTTGATGATAGAGTTGGCATACCACTGATAAAACATGTCGGCGTCTCTTATTTAACTATCATACTAGATACTATAAGTGCACTCATCACTACTCAACCTCTGAAGCTCATGCACAAACTGACAATACAAATCAACATGTGACAAAAATATGTTATGCTCATTGAAAAACACATTATCATGCTATTCATAACACATATCATGACTGAAACCACTACCACACATCCCAAAGATGTCAATTAGCTGAAAAGAAAAATTCTCAACAATTGGCACACGACTGAGAATATAGATCTCATTCACATTGTTATCTTGCATGGGAAAAAAATTGCTTTGAAAATAACCTCCTCGCAGATCATGCACACCATGCAAACCATCATCAAGAAAAGAGAAAGAATCACTCATGATTCTCTCATGTAACTACAAATCATAGGCATAATAAGAAACTTCAGCCTCTAACTATGAGTCCCATTTGATGTCATGTATATCAGCAACTTGGATGCATGCTGGTTCAACACATTAAATTTTTATTGATCCCTCATACGCATTCATTTTGTCTTCCCACTCAAACAAGAGCACATTGTTCGCAAATGCACACTCCAATAAGAAATTGTAGGTGATTGAAGGTATTGTCATTGATGGCAACCTTACAATCCTATGGCACCAACACCGGCAGACATCAGCACAGGCTACGGCAAAGATGATCACTGGCACCCTGGTCGACAAGATTTTGTTTATTGTATTTTGTATTTATTTGCAAAGTCTTTTTGTAAGCCAACAAGGAAAATTGTAATAAGGCTCATATATAAGTATGATATCTTATAGAACATCTGAATGAGGAATATGCGAGATGGATAATATGTGCAAATATTAAGGCAGATTGTGGAATAAGGTTTATGATTATTGCAAGAGCTTAAACCAGTACTGAACCTACCATAGAAGATACTGATCTGAAGCAGTACATGACATTGGATTTATATAAACCACTTTTGTAAGTCAGTGAGACTTCCCTTTTTGTATTTAAGCAGTGAGCTTTAGGTAGTTGGCCTTCCTGCATGTGCAGGCCCCTATTGTATCAGTAATATTCACTTATTGGCAAGTGAGCGAATATTGTGGGTCACAAATCCCACAAAGGTTTTTCCCACACTCAATTTCCTTGTTAAAAATATTGTGTTATGGTGTGCTTTCTATGTTGTGTTTATTGTTCTTATTTACTGCATTAATTTTGGTTTATCGGTACACTATTTTGGAATGCAATTCATTTAATAAGTTCAGAAAATCCATTAACCCATTAGATATTGATTCACCCCTCCCTCTCAGTATCTTTGGGAATCTTATCAATTGGTATCAGAGCCTGATCCTCTATTTTCAGAAGCCTAATAGCTTGAGGAATATTCTGACATTGAAAAAGATGGAAAATTTGAGAAAGAAATTGGAAACAACTCTTTCAAACTATGATGCAGAAAAGTTGAAAAATATGAAACTTGAAGATGATCTGAAGGTTGCACAGGAAATCATTTAGGGACTTCAAGGAAATCTCACTATTGCTAGGAACAAAAGAAGAGAACTTTGGGAGAAGATGCAGAATGATGATGATGAAAAGGAAACTCTTAATGACCTTGTGAACAAACTAAGACAAGAAAACAGTACAATGAAGAATGAGATGCAAGATATGACTATGAGGTTTTAAAAACACATTGAAGACTGAAAGAAGAATGAAGATGACTTGGCTAGAAGAATCAATAATGCTAAAAATGAAAATCTAAGACTCAGTCATGAAAATGATATGTTGAAGATAGATATAATTCACTTGGAGCATGACAAAACTGAACTCATGAGACAGAAAGATTTCTTAGAAAATGAGTTGGCTATTGCAAATAAACACAAGGAGAAATTCAAGAAAAGATCAGAGGAACTTGATGACATGTTGAAAAATTAGAAACCTAATGGAGATACAAATGGCCTTGGCTTTGAAGTTGGTGAAAGCTCTAGTACTAAAAACAACCATGATCATAGTAAACCGGTAAGACAACCTAATGCCAACAAATTTAATGGAAAATGTTTTAACTGTAACAAGTATGGTCATAGAGAAAATCAGTGTAGATCTAGAAACTATCAGAACACCAATGCACCCACCGGTCAATGCTCTAAATGCAATAAAGTTGGTCATAACTCATAAAATTGCAGAAT
The DNA here is from genome assembly GCF_030272615.1 of Cryptomeria japonica. NCBI lineage: Eukaryota > Viridiplantae > Streptophyta > Pinopsida > Cupressales > Cupressaceae > Cryptomeria > Cryptomeria japonica. The sequence goes on along the minus strand of NC_081405.1, from coordinate 586,769,846 downwards.
GAATGTAAGATGTTATATTTGTGGAAGATTTGGACACCTATCTAATCAATACAAAACACATACCAGCATAGGATATGGAAAAGCTATTCAGAAAAACAATGTGACTTGTTATGCTTGTAACAAGATTGGACATATTGCAAAATTTTATAGAAGTAAGGCATCATGGGAAAATAACAAAGGACCCATCTTGAAAGGTAAAGAAAAGGTTGAAGAAGTAAAGCAAGAATTTTCAAAACAATGGATCAAAAAGTCAGATATGAATGTTAATGAAGCTATTCCTTCACCAGTAGAACAGAGTATCACTCCACCGACAGGAGATTCTTCATCTAACTGAAAAGAAACCTTTTGGGGGTATGGCAACAAATTGAAAAACATGCTAATTTACCCTCGGTTGATGGTGAGAAGTTGAAATACTTCTTTATCGGCAGATGTGTTAAGATTGACTTAATCGATAGGCATTAAATATGGTATTTGGAGGAAATGACATTATAAAGAAAATATTTTGGTTCTCTTTTCATTCACAGAGCATTCAAACTTCTTTAGAGCATGAAAATCCCAAGCCAAGGAATCCATAGTGAGAAGTGAAGCAAATAATTCAAGCATTCATACCTAAAGGCAGATTAAGCTATTTATAACAATGGCTTCCTCCTCTACACCTAAATTCATTGCAAACCCTACTATAATCGAAGTTGTTAAGCACCCTAGACCTATATTTAAGATTATTCCCGAAATTGCGAAGAAAGATGATACCCTAGGAGCATTCTCAAAAATACCTAAAGGAGTTGCTTATACTGAGGATCCTATAATCTACATACATTGTCATATAGAAGAACTAGGAGATGATTAAATTAAGAACATGTACAGGATTGTTATATGTGATGAAAATGGAAATGATAAACCGGAACATAAGATAGTTGAAACCCTAGGTTTTGTGGAGATTCTTAGTATTCCTGATTTTCCAAAGGATGTTATAAGGATTGTTTTAAGAAGAGTTCATGGGGAGTTCTTTTGGTTGGATTCAATTCATAAGATAAAAAAAGAGGCAGTTAGGCCAGTGACAAGCTTACCTTCCACCGGTAGCAGGCCTGACAAGACTAAAACGGTCCCAAATGACACTACAATGAGCCTAATCGGCGCAACCTTTGACAAGAGATCCTTGAGAATAAATGATGTAAAGGATACCAATGTAAGGTTCATTAGCATGATTCTTGGATAGAAAGTTACACATGCCAATAGATTAAACTCTGTTTCTAGCTTATGTATCAAAAGTGCTTATGACTTGGTAAACAACAATGCAAAAATTGACATATGCGAATGGTTGAAGGATGAACTGATAAACAACTAAAAGAAAATCAAAAGTGATAAGAAAGGGACTTTCAGATTTGGCAAGCTACTTGTGTTTTTAATGCTATATATTACCAAAGAAGTACTCGGTATTGGTAAAAAGGATTTTTTGTTTTGACATACTGGTAGGAAAACAACTACTAGAAATTCTAAACAACATGCGAGATGATAGAGAAAAGAACATAAATGGACATTTTCAAACACTGAAGGCTAGAATGAAAATTAGAGAAAAGCTAACTCAATCTATAGTGGGAAAAATTCAAAAGGAGATATGCTTCATGATAAAGAAAGATGAAATTTGGATGGAGGTAGTGGTTCCGAGGACTATTTGGGTTATAGAAATGGGATATGAGGCAGATGAGAACATAATTGAAACTTATACAAAAGTACTTCTAACAGCCCCTAAAGAATCAACTGAAGAAATGTTTGGAAATGCTGAAACAATTGAAAGCAAAATTCAATCTCAGAAAAGAATAAAGAAAACTGAACAGATAGTTAGAAAAGGAGCAAGGTAGTAAAAAGAAATCAAGGAAGATGTATTGAATAAAACTGGTATTAAAGAGAGTGACTTGAAAGGACTACAACCGGAAACACATCTTTCACCAGTTGCTACCTCCTCTGACTGTGAAATACCAGCAAAATTTAAAAGGGTAGTAAGGAAAAGGAAAACATCACTGGTACCCGCTCCGACACCAAAGAGAACAAGACAGAAACAACAGGTAGTTAGGCCTCTAGTAAAGAAGTTGACACTAAGAAAAGGAAGGAAAAACAAGTTATCCCTCCTTTGGACAAACTTTTGAATGAGATAACTGAACATGGAAAATTGTCAAATATCAGCAAGTTATATAACACAATTTCGAATGATGAAAAAGAAAGTATAGAAAATAGTGTTATCTTACACCTTGATATCTACAAGAAATTTTTGATGGAAGTTGTACATGATATACCCAATGACTTGTATAGAATGTTTGAAGAAAGAAGGGTAGCAATTGTTGAACTAGATAAAAAGATCAAGATAGAAAAGCTACTTGTAGTTCACCCAGTGAACTCAATGCAAGAGATAGATGAATTAATAAGTAAGGCTAACCAGCCAATATTTTCAGTTGGTCATCAGCATGTAGCACTAATGGCAAGAAGAGTTAATGAGATATCAGAAGAAACTGAAGACAAGTGGGATATATTCTTTGTTGAAAAGGAGAAACAAGAAGAGCTTAAGAGACCAAAGAATTTTAAAGTCTATCAAAAGGAAAAGGATAAGGGTAAAGGTAAGGTAGGTGGACCTCCGAGCATAAAGATAATAGACAACTTACGCCCACCTCCTTTTGATACTCCACCGGAAATAGAGAGTATGGAGACAACACATGAGGACATAAATCTTGATTTTGAGGTGTTGTATACAATGAATATCGACACACAAGAAGTCAACATTGTGTTTGATAAGGAATCAAGTGATAATAGTGATGTGGCAACTGAGCCACTAGTAGAAGACACAAGAGTTGAGATAAATGTTGAAGATACAATTGGAGACATTGAAATTGGGAGTGAGCAACAAACTGAACAGACAACAGATACAGGAAAAGAAGACAACACTAGTGTACATAATGATGTATCTACTGAGAAACCGGCAACTGATAGCAATGAAAAATCTGTTGAGATACCGGTTGTAGACATTTGAAAAGTAAGCACAGAGAAACCGGTAGAAAACATAGAGTCACAAATAGAAAAACTAGCAGTGGATACCACTGAAAAATCATCAGAGGCACCATCAGAGAAACCATTAGTAGAGAGTACAGAGAAACAGGTAGAGCAACAAGATCATTCACAAGTACATTCAGAGACAGTGCCACCGACTACAACTAAAAAACCTAAACCTTTGGTAGTTGAAATGCAGACACAAACTGACCCTCCAGAGAAAGAGGAAAGAAAAGCTATTATTACCACTGGCAGATTACAATTTGTGAAGGTAGTTGGACAATCATCCAGAACCTCCATGACTGAATTTAGGCCAACTAATGTGACAGAGATATTGCTAGATTCAATTAAGAAAATAACAGTTTGTAATGCACTAGCATATAAGGCTATTGATGACACCATGCCAATTTTGAAGATGATGCACCCAAGTGTAACATAGAAAATAAAGATTCTTTAGGCCAATTAGACACATTGTCTAAGTACATAACTAGAAATCTTCTAACAATTGATCAAATCAATGAAGAGACTTTGAAAGAGAAAATGAATCAAGAGAAGGAAAAATTCTTTGAGGAGACATTCAAGAAGAATAAAGAACATACACATACATTATTACTAGTACTAGGCAAGACAATTTTTGACTTCAAGAAATTGTACAGAGATACATGCAAAACAAACATTTTGACAGAAGATATAGATAAAGAGATCAGCATAGCTCAAAAGGAAATCGATGATATTGCTGACAACTTAATAGGTTTATCAGGTTCAATATCGGTAGTAGAACAGGAAATTGTAGGATTTGAAGAGAAAATAGAAAAACTTGAAAAAGATAAGGAAAGGATAAAATTTAAGGCAAAGGAACTAAAGTGTAGACTAGGTCCTAAACTAGATATCCTCATCTCTTGGAGAAAAGATATTTCTGAGGTTCTTGTTCTAGGACTTAAGACACCGAAAGAGAAAATTCACTTTCTCACCGGTATAATCTAGAGGACTGAAATGACACTAAAAGACAATGAGAAATTCTACAACAGTCTGAATGTTGCCTTAGCAGATTTATATCAGATCGTAACCAACCAGTTACAAGAATCTAGATAGGAACTATACACAATTGACATTGAATGGCAGCCTTTGTCATTGATGCCAAAGGGGGAGTAGTAGAGGATGAGAAAAAGAAATAAGGATAAGAAATATCTATGATAGAAGAGATCATCTACTCAGGGGGAGCACACAGTTTTGATAGTTTTGGTAAGACAGTTTTGGACAACATTTTTGGATACACATTTTGGCTTTTTCTCAAGACTGTTGCCATCAATGCCAAAGGGGGATATTGTTGGAAAATACACACTCCAATGAGAAATTGTAGGTGATTGAATGTATGGTCATTGATGGAAACCTTAAAATTCTATGGGACCAGCAGACACCGACACTGACACCGATAAAGATGTTTACTGGCACCTTGGCCGACATAATTTTTGTTTATTGTATTTTATATTTAATTGTAAAATCTTTTTGTAAGTGGACAAGACAAATTGTAATAAGGCTCATATATAAGTATGAGATCTTATAGAACATCTGAATGTGGAATATGCGAGATGGATAATATGTGCGAATATTAACGTAGATTGTGGAATAAGGTTTATGATTATTGCAAGAGCTTAAACCCGCACTGAACCTAGCATAGCAGATGCTGATCTGAAGTAGTACATGACATTGGATTTATATAATCCACTTTTGTAAGTTAGTGAGACTTCCCTTTTTGTATTTAAGCAGTGAGCTTTAGGCAGTTGGTCTTCCTGCATGTGCAGGCCCCTATTGTATTAGTAATTTTCACTTATTGGCTAGTGAGTGAATATTGTGGGTCACAAATCCCACTGAGGTTTTTCCCACACCGGGTTTCCTTGTTAAAAATATTGTGTTATGGTGTGCTCTCTATGTTGTGTTTATGTTTCTTATTTACTACATTAATTCTGGTTTACTGGTACACTATTTTGGAATGCATTTCATTTAATAAGTTTGGAAAATCCATTAACTGGTTAGATATTGAATCACCCCCCCCCCTCTCATTATCTTTGGTAATCCTAACACTCATCACCATGAGGTTCAACACATTGGGTTGGGGGTTAGCATCCATTTGTTAAATTGGATTCATCATCACACTCGCCCAACCAATCACCACTTTGATCACACTGATCAAAAGCCACTTCCCCTTCATGTGCACTATCATTCTCATAGAGAATGCCATCATTAGCATCAACCATGCATGTGTCTTCAAAGGAAAACTCTGATTTTTTTATCAACATGCATATCCTCATTACAAGCACATATGTCATAGTTGAATTCATAGAATCCCATGCATTCAAGATTTTCATGCTCTTGTTCATCAACCAGGTCAAGCATAGGAAGTATTTGGACAACAGGTGCATCAGACTTTGTCTCATAAAATACAACCTCACTATCAAAAACCAAATCAACAAGGTGCATAGATTCTTCACTCTTTGCATGTGCATATCTCAGGTACTATGCTACTAGCAAGTTTGAGATGCCTTCACTGCTGATAGAACATGTGTCATCTTTCTCACTCACGTGTCCCATACTATTTTCCCCTTCAACTGAAAACCCACTGGATTCATGAGAGCACATGTGTGTCATGTTATGGGAGATTCCATCTCCAACAACCTTTTCAAAATCATAGTTACCATCCAGAAAAGAATGTTGACCCTGTAGATGTTCTTCTTCAACTTTATTCAAGATGTCATAACATTCACTTTCAAGTTCATGTTTTTCATCCACCTGTTGCTCACAAGTATTGTCTTCTTCATGTTGACAATGAGATTGATCCTCAATGATTCAAAGAGTATCATCATCAACTTGTGTGTTTTCAACACACTCTTGATTAACCTTGTCATTATCAACATGCAAGATTTGATTACCAAGTTGATCCTAGACTTGACATCCCCAAACATGTCAATCCATTCAACCATCTGATCCATAATAGCTGGTTTTGAATTCCTTGGCCATTGAACAACACTAGGTTCGTACACTTGCAAAAATAAATCTACCCATTCAGATTCTTGAATCATGAATCTCATAGGGATTTTTTGAAGTACTTTCAAGAATCTGGACAACAACATATAAGGTTGCTCACCCTCTTATTTCTTCATGTCCAGCTGAGCGTTGACATACATCATCAAGTTCTCAACATAAAATCTAATTTCTTGCACTAATTGGGGTTGATATAATTGTTCATACTGCCGAAAAGTATAAGTTGGTACAACAGGGACACTTATGTCTTGAAATCCATATATAGCACTTGACACTTGTTGATGTTGAGAATACATTGCATCCCCACTTGCTGGAATATATTGAGGAATAAGGGGCTGCTCATAACTGACTATATAATCACCAATTCTTTCCAAGAACAACCTCTTAAAGCAATCCCATGAAGACACACTTTGTGTTGCCAAACTCTCATACCAGTCCTTTGCACCAACTTTCAATGACCTCACAAAGAACTTCATGACTATATCTTCATTACAAAATAGAAAGTCTTCAACAAACTCATTAAATGCCTGAATGTGGTGCAGTGCTGAATCCGATCTGTGTGCATGAAATAAAGGCACTTGATCCTTAAACTCTATGGGGAAGGGATGTCGATACCCTTCAATGTTGTTGAAACTTAAAGGCCTATAGCTCTCAGGGATGAATACCCTTCTAGATAGACCTTGAAGTTGTTGATCACTCATTATGCCTAGGACAACATAGTGACCATACATCTTGCTTGCCTTTACAAGCTTCTCATACAAACTTTGTAGTCACACATGACTTGATAACATTTTACAGCAAGATCTTAAGCAAAAGCAATACATAAGACTGAAAATCAGACATAAGACCTCTTGAATGAACCTACTAATAGCATAACAAACGCCTTTATCATAAAGCAATGACTAAAACATACTCATGTCATGGAAATGGAGACAAGGAAACAACAAAGTTCAATGTTAATAAGTTAGTTTCAACCATAAAAGCAAAAAAAAGAACTAAAAACCATTCCAGACATATCAAAAGAGATTTCAAAAAGCATGAAAGAAGTTTAACAAAACAAAAGAAAGGAGAAGAGCCTCCCTAAGATGCTTCCATGATGCCTTTTGATGCTTCTCCCTTGTTTCTCCCCTCCCCAAGTCCCAAATGAGCGTAGCTCTTAGCTTTTAGCACTAGCCATGGATGCCATATGGAGATTCAAGATGGTTGGATGTGATAAACAAATACTATGCAAGTGTAGATAGTGATGCTATGAAAAATCTCTATGCTAATACCGGTATAGAAAACAATACTCTAATGCTTCCTCCTTTGCTTGTGGATAAGGGGTCTATTTATAGAAGAAATGGGGAAATGAAGGGTTACGATTGAGTAATCTTAACTAGGGTTAGGATTGAAAGATATTCAATCCATGTGAGACTTTCAACCCAATCCCATATTGACAAGTGTCACCATGAGTAGGCTTCAGAGGAGAGATAAGGAGCATTAAATGCTTGAGGGGACATGATGGTTACCCTGGGGGGTTGGGTTAGGGTTAGGTTAATGGATATTCCTATTATCCAAGGGATAAATGAATGTGCAAGGGTTAAATGGTTACATTAGTCAAAGAAATAAATGCTTTGAAGAGACCCATAAGTCAAAAGGATGGTTAAGTTATAGGAAAGTCTCTAACCAAAGGTAAAAGGTGAGTTAACCATAAATGGTTATGTAAGAGCCTTTAATGGTTTGGAAGACTTTAGAGGTTAACCATTTGAAGACATAAAGCCTTTAATGGGTATTGAAGACTTTGGAGGTTTTTGAGAAGTGACTTCCTTTTATTTAGGAATGTGACAAAGATTAGGATAAGATTAGGCTAACTAAAAGGAGTTAGAAGAATCTAGAAGGGATTTAGGCATGCAAGTGGATTTTGTAGGAGAATGCAAGTGGGAGGAATTTTGGGATTTTCAATTGAAGTAAAATCATTTATTTCAATTAAATGGTGTAATTTGCATTTGGATAGATATTTAAATAAATATTAATTTATTTAAATGTGAACGTAAATTTTGGATTTTATTTAAATAAATCTTAATTTATTTACATGAGAAAAAGGAAGATAAAGCATTAAATACTTGAAGACTTTGAGGGAAACCATTAAAGGCTTAAGAAGACTCGAGAAAGAAGCCATTAAATTTGAAGACTTTAAGGGAAACCATTAAAGGCTTAAGAAGACTCTAGAAGGAAGCCATTGAGTTTGAAGACTTTAAGGGAAACCATTAAAGGCTTCAAAAGACTCTAGAAAGAAGCCATTAAGTTTGAAGACTTTAAGGGAAACCATTAAAGGTTTCAAGTGGGTGAGGATAAATAGGATTTAAAAAATAAAATTATTTATTTAAAATAGTTGTGCAACTTGCATTTGTAGGAAAATGCAAGTGGGTGGAGGATAAAGGTGATTTAAATAAATGTTAATTTATTTAAACGAAAGAGATAGGATTTTGAGGGATTTAAATAAATATTAATTTATTTAAATGTGAGAGAAGATTTAATTAAACAAATATGATTTATTTATTTAGTTAATGGTTTGAATTTTGTTAAGTGAATTAAATCAAATAAATTGAATAATTTATTTAATTAATAGGAGAAGAGGGTTAAGATGAATTAATTATATATTAATTTAATTAATTATTGATTGATGGTTAAATAATCAAATAAATACTAAATATTCATTTAATTAAGTGGACAGTTTTATGTATCTACATTTACCCCTTTTGAGATGGTGAAGTTTTATTGCGTCGTTTCAAAGAAAGAAAAATAGACATGAAGAAATATGCCCCGTAAATGTTAATTTAGTGGGTGGTATGCCCCCTCGAGAGATGGGCTGAAAATTTTCAAAAAATCGGGCGATCTCTTGATAAAGAACGAGAAGTGGAGGGGAGGTAGAATAGAAGAAATTAGCACTAACAGTAAAAGACTGGAAGGAAACAGAGTGAATACGGAGAAAAGGCAAGTCAGTGAGTACCCATAGGTTATGCAGGAGATACGGTGAAAATGTGGTGTTGTTCTTTTTACTAATACTGTACAATTGATCAATATTGGTTAGACAATCTAGTGCAATCGAGTCAAAGCATGATAGTTGATGTTAGTTGTTTGATTGGACAAGATAAAGTCTGAGCAAGTGAATCAAAGTGACCTATTGGTGACTTAGACAATTGATGTAATATCCTAATGAAGTCAAGGTATAGGAAGAAAAATACTCGTTGAGACTTGAGACAATTAATGTAATTTTTTGTTGTGATTGTGTTGGATTGATTGAGCAATTGATAGTGTATGTTGTGGGTTGGTTGTGGTGAGTCATAGCAACCCTGCTGAGACTAGTTCATTATGAGAAATACCTGTTGTAGTCTAGGTGTGCCATGATCAATTACCTATTGAGACCTGAAGATACTTGATCAAAGTATCTGTTGATAGTCTAGGTGTGCGTGACTCAATGCACCTATGTAGATAGAGTAACTTGCTTGATTGGGTTGATGGGAAATTATTTAGGCTATGTGATGCTGATTATCGAGATGGGGAGGGTGAGGGGGGGTTCGATGTTAGATAGAAGAAATGGAGGACCCCTTCCTAATTAGCCTATTTGATCCCCTAAATATTGTCACTGTTGGTATTTTGGTATGGTTTTGTCATTGATGTCAACACCTACTAAACACTTATCAACTTTGGCACTTTGGAGAATCAGCAACATTCATCGGCAAGCAAGTGACTCATGCACAGTCACCGATATCTGGTACACCGACAAGATATAATGATCACCAGCACTTGGAATGATATGGAAAACTAATGGTTATGTCGAAGACATCATTTGGACATCTTGTCCTAGAGTTTTGTTCATTGGTATATTCATAGTTGCATATTTGTTGTTACCGGCAAATAGGTCTAGGGTTACACCGACAGGTTTATCTTTTCCAGATCAACATGGTATGCTATGGAGAAGATTAATTATTGTTGTAAATGCATTAAGCTGACATGTTCAATCAGTTATTGCATTGGATATTATATTGTTTGTAAAATGTTTTTATTATAATATCTTGTAGAGCCGACCTATTAAAATTGGTCTTAGGTTATGGTATAAATGTAAGATCTTATTTGTAAGATCAAGTGTGGAATGCAAAAAAGGATTGTGTGAAGGTATATGCGCGATTAAGTAGAGCTATACATATAGACATCATTTGAAGGTGAAGCTAGGTTTTTGTGACACATATCAACATTACACCGGTACTGAATCTAGCATATGAAGATGCTATTTTGTGCAGTACATTCTTATTGGATTTAAGCATCCAACTGTAGTTAGTGTGACTCCCATTTTTTGATTGAGCGGTGAGCTCTAGGCAGTTGGCCTTTCTGCATGTGCAGACCCCATTTATGTACACTTACTATCTGCAGTAGTATCATTTGATTGTGGGTAAGGTTTCCCACCGTGGTTTTTCCCCTTACAGGGTTTCCACATACAAATATTGGTGTTATGTGTTCTGGATAACTTTGTGTTTATGTTTCATGCACTAATCCTTACCGTTATAGCAATTAACTATTAAAACTATCTACCAGCATATTGAACTGGTTTACCGGTATTAAGCATTAAGTTGATTAAGTTGTTTTTGGTTTGAATTTATTTGACAGCTAATTCAGCAACCCCCCCCTCTCAGTTATCTTCGAGACCTAACAATTGGTATCAGAGCCTAGTCCTCTTTTGCATAAGTTTAACAGCTTGAGGAGATCCAATGTCTACTAATTATTTCAGGAAGTACAGTCCTAAACTTGATGGAACCAACTATGGCATATGGATGATCAAAATGGAGACACATCTAAATTGTATTGGAAAAGACATCTGGGATGTTACAAAGAATGGTTATACTGCTGTTGTACAAGGTCAGCCTAGTCCAGCTAACTTGACTAAAGATGAGGAAAATGATTGCAAAGCAAGAGAAGCACTTTTGAGTGCATTATCAGATCAACAAATCATGGGACTATTAGATAGGTCTGCTACTAAAGCTATTTGGGATCATTTGGAAGCACTGAATGAAGGAGATTCCACAGTCAAAATTGCAAAACTTGAAAGCTTCCAGGTCAGGTATGAACATCTGAAAATGGAAGAAGATGAAAGGATTTCTATTTTTATGGAAAGAGTAAATGAAATTGTTTTGGGTATTAAATCTTGTGGAGGACCTTAAGTGAGGATGAAATTGTTTCAAAAGTTTTAAGAGGATTGCCACTACCATATAAAATGAAAGTCACTACTATAAATGAGTTAAGAACAATGCCTAATACATTAGTTACTAGGGATACATTAATTGGGAAACTTTCAACTTTTGAAATCAAAAAATTTGGTCCTGTTGCTACTATAAAGACAGATTTGGCCTTTAAAGCATCAACAACATCTGCTCCATAATTTGACAAATCTGATTGGAAAGCCTTTTATGCAAGAGAACTTGAAGAAAGTAGGAAAGAAAATGAAGAACTTGAAGAACTATTTGCAAGGAAAATGCCTAAAGGTCTAGTTGGAAGTAAGTATGAAGGTAAAGCACCCTTTAAATGTTTTAACTCCAATAAGATTGGTCATATGGCTTCAAGATGCCCTGCTAGACATGTTAGACTAAGAGAAGAAGCTAGAAGAACATACAAGCCTAACCCTGAATATCAGAGATACAGATTTAAGAAGAATAAAGACAAATCTTGTTACATTGCTGATGAAGGTGTGACTAATGATTCTGATGGGGATCCAACAGACAATGGATGGGTTTTTGTTGCTATAACAAAAGATCAATTTGCACCTACTACTCAACCGGTAGTATAGGCCCTGACAGCTAAAGTTGAAGTAAAGGATGAATGGATCATTGATTCAGGATGCTCACATCATATGACAGGAGACAAAGGTAAATTCTTGAACTTTCAAGAATATAATGGAGGCTTAGTGAGATTTGGAGATGACAAAGCTTGTTCAATCAAAGGTAAGGGTACAATATCTCTTGATGGTAAGCATAACACTGACAATGTTTACTATGTTGAGGGATTAAAGCATAATCTTTTGAGTGTTGGTCAATTAGTTGAGAAAGGATTTCAGTTACAATTTATAAATGGAAAATGCAAAATCATGAATAGAAGTGGTTTGGAAATTGCAACTGGTAATTAGACTAGAGGTAATATCTTTCATTTGAATAACAATGAAAAGACATGCTTAATTACACATATAGATGAAAGTTTGTTATGGCATAAGAGACTTTCTCATGTAAACTTTGATTGCATGGTAAATATCAGTACTACTAAGGTAGTTAGAGATTTACCTAAAATTGTCAAACCTCAAAATACAGTATGAAAGGAATGTCAATTTGGAAAATAGGTTAGAAATAGTTTCGAAAGTATTCTAGAAAAATCCAATAATGCTCTTGATTTGATTCACACTGATTTATGTGGTCCAGCTAGAACTAAAAGCTTACAAGGTGATAGATATTTCATTCTAATTATTGATGACTATTCTAGAATGTGTTGGGTTACTTTTCTCAGATAAAAATCAGAAGCACTTGGAAAGTTCAAACTGTTCAAAGCAATGGTAGAAAATGAATCTGGTAAGAAAATCAAATGTTTAAGATCAGATCAAGGAGGTGAATTTACATCTAAGGAATTTAATACATTCTGTGAAGTGAATGGAATCAAAAGACAACTATCAGCACCTCAGACACCACAATAGAATGGAGTTGCTGAAAGGAAAAATATAACTATCTTGGATGTAGCAAGAAATATGTTATCAGAAGAAAACCTACCACATGTATATTGGATAGAAGCAGTCAGTACAATAGTCTATACATTCAACAAAGTTCACATCAAAGGTGAAACCAGTAAGACCCCTCATGAACTATGGTTTGGTAATACTCCTACTCTTAAGTATTTCAGAATTTTTGGGAGTAAATGTTATATTAGAAGAGATGAGTACATTGGCAAATTTGATCCTAGAAATGATGAAGGAATATTTCTTGGTTATTCATCTAAGAGCAAGGCATATAGATGTTTTAACAAAAGATTGCAAAAAATTGTTGAAAGTACAAATGTAAAGATTGATGAACAATTCAGAGACTTCAAGGTATATAGACTCTGAACTGGCAACAAAAATTTTGACAAATGAACCTACATTTAATCCACTAGTACAGAATGAAGATCTGATTACGCCGGTATCATCTAAGGATTTTGCAATAATTGAGGAACAACAACAAACAAAGACACCCCGATATGTAAGATTGAATCACTTTGAAGATCAGATAATTGGAAACAAGTTTAAAGGAGTTATGATAAGAGGAAGATTGACAAATCAAGAGGTATGTCTTATTTCTCAAATTGAACCATCATCTATTAATGAGGCATGTGAAGACAAATTTTGGATTAAAGCTATGGAAGAAGAATTAGAACAAATTGAGAAAAACAACACTTGGACATTAGTTCCCTGGCCTAAAGATAAAAATGTAATTGGAACCAACTGGGTATTTAGAAACAAACTTAATGAAGATGGTAAGGTTGTCAGAAATAAAGAAAGACTAGTGTGTAAGGGATATTCTCAGAAGGAAAGAGTTGATTACAATGAAACCTTTGCACCTGTAGCTAGAATTGAGGCAGTCAGATTATTTTTGGCTTTTGCAGCATACAAAAACTACAAAGTTTATCAAATGGATATTAAATATGCATTTTTGAATGGAGATCTTGAAGAGGAAGTATACATTGAACAACCTGATGGATTTTCTTTGACAAATGACAATGATATGGTTTGCAAGTTAAGAAAAGCTTTGTATGGATTAAAGCAAGCTCCAAGAGCTTGGTATGCAAGATTGAATAAGTATCTTTTGAAGATTGATTTTACTAAAGGAAATGCAGACAACAATTTATATTATAAAATAACTAATGACAGCATCTTGATTATAGAAGTATTTGTTGATGATATAATCTTTGGAGGAGAAGATGGATTATGTAAAGAATTTTCTATTTAAATGCAGCAAGAATTTGAAATGTCTATGATAGGAGAAATAAAATTCTTTTTAGGATTGTAGATTTCACAGATTGATAAAGGTATATTCTTGAGTCAATCTAAGTACTTAAAATAATTACTAAAGAAATTTGGGATGGAGAACTCTAAACTAGTAAGCACACCTATGACAACAAATAGCAAACTATCACAAAGGGATGAATCTACACTTGTTAATCCAACTAGATAGAAATCTATGATAGGAGGTTTAATGTATTTGACACAAACTAGACCTGATATTATGAATGCAGTATGTATTGTTTCAAGATTTCAATGTAATCCTAGAGAAAATCATGAATCAGCAGTAAAAATGATTTTCCGGTACTTACAAGGCACTATAAATCTTGGATTATGGTATCCTAGAGATGAAAACTTTGAATTATGTGCATGCACAGATGCAAATTGGGCAGGAGATGTGGATGATAGGAAAAGGACCACCGACGAAACATTCTTTCTTGGAAACAGATTAGTTTCTTGGTTGAGTAAGAAACAAAGTTGTACATCTTTATCAATAGCAGAACCAGAATATGTTGCAGCAGCAACTAATTGTACATAGGTACTATGGCTTAAGAAAATGTTGAAAGATATAAAGGTAAAATGCAAGGAACCTATTACTATCTATTGTGACAACACTGCATCAATTGATATATCTAAGAATCTAGTATTACATTCTAAAACAAAACATGTTTCTATCAAAATAAATTTTCTAAGGGAAAAAATTAAAGCAAAGGAGATAAAACTGGTTTATGTGAATACTAAAGAGTAGATTGCAGATATTTTCACTAAACCTTTGCCTAAGGAGACTTTTGAATATCTCAGAGATCAGCTTGGAGTCATACCACCATCGGTAGAGACTTAGATAGTTGATGATTGTCATCAACTGGCAGAATTAACAAAGAAATCTTTTATTCCGGTCCTTGATGAGAAGCTACTTCTTAGGGGGAGTAGTTGGTATACTAAATTGATTGGTATTTTGTCTATGAACTTGGTTTTATTGTAACTTTGGCATTTGATGTCAAATGGGGAGAGATTGGTATGAAAAAACTTTGAAAAACACAAGGAAAACACATGTTGCTCTGAGGGGGAGAGATTGTTGTTTAGGAGAGGTTATTACTCTCTATATCTGTATTTTGATTTATGGTTATTATCTTTTTTGAGATTGTTGGTTTTTGGTATTTGGTATTTCTATTTTGGCACTTTGATAGTTTTTCCATCTTGTGTTGCCATTAATGGCAAAGGGGGAGATTGTTGGTATTTTGGTATGGTTTTGTCATTGATGTTAACACCTACTAAACACTTATCAACTCTGGCACTTTGGAGAATCAGAAACATTCACTGGCAAGCAAGTGACTCATGCACAGTCACCAGTATCTGGTACACTGGCAAGATATAATGATCACCGGCACTTGGAACGATATGGAAAACACATGGTTATGTCGAAGACATTGTTTGGACATCTTGTCCTAGAGTTTTGTTCATTGGTATATTCATAGTTGCATATTTGTTGTTACTGGCAAATAGGTCTAGGGTTACACTGATAGGTTTATCTTTTCCAAATCAACATGGCGCACTATGGAGATGATTAATTATTCTTGTAAATGCATTAAGCCAACATGTTCAATCGGTTATTGCATCGGATATTATATTGTTTGTAAAATGTATTTATTGTAATATCTTGTAGAGCCGACCTACTAAAATTGGTCTTAGGTTATGGTATAAATGTAATATCTTATTTGTAAGATCAAGTGTGGAATGTGAAAAAGGATTGTGTGAAGGTATATGCAAGATTAAGTAGAGCTATACACACAAACATCATTTGAAGGTGAAGCTAGGTTTTTGTGAAGCATATCAGCATTACACCAGTACTGAATCTAGCATATGAAGATACTATTTTGTGCAGTACATTCTTATTGGATTTAACCATCCAACTGTAGTCAGTGTGACTCCCATTTTGTGATTGAGCAGTGAGCTCTAGGTGGTTGGCCTTTCTGCATGTGCTGACCCTATTTATGTACACTTACTATCTGAAGTAGTATCATCTGATTGTGGGTAAGGTTTCCCACCATGGTTTTTCCCCTTACAGGGTTTCCACGTACAAATATTGGTGTTATGTGTTATGGATAACTTTGTGCTTATGTTTCATGGACTAAACCTTACCAGTATAGCAATTAACTATTAAAACTATCTACCAGCAAATGGAACTGGTTTACCGGTATTAAGCATTAAGTTGATTAAGTTGTTTTTGGTTTGAATTTATTTGACAACTGATTCACCCCCCCCTCTCAGTTGTCTCTGGGACCTAACAGTCACATTCCTAAGCAAGTTGAAGTCACTTCTCAAAGACAACAAAGTCTTTGAAAAGCATTTAAGGCTTTATGTCTTCAAATATTTAACGTCTAAAGTCTTCCAAACCATTAAAGGCTATTACATAACCATTTATGGTTAAATCCACTTGCACCCATGGTTAGAGACTTTGACCCCTAACTCAACCTTCATCTTTACCCTTGGTTATTAATTAACCCTTGCACAAGAGTTTACCCCTTGGATAAAAGCTTTATCCAATGGATGACTCTAACCCAACCTTAACCTTACTCCCTAGAGTAAGCCTTAGGTCATGTCAAGCATTTAATGCTTCTTCCCTCTCCTCTTAACCCATCTCATGTTGACACTTGTCATCTTGGGATTGGGTTGAAAGCCCTCACATGGATCATAAACCATTCAATCTTGACCCTTGTTGAGATTACTCAATCTTAACCATCCATTGCTCCATTTTTCCTATAAATAGATCCCATTTCTTCATAATCCAGATCCTGAAAAACTTGTATGCATTTACATTATAGTCATTTTTAGAGAATACATTTAGTATAAATCATTCATATTCACTCTTTTGGCTTAAAATCAATGCTAGCTAATTAGATAATCTCTCATTTTAGCTTTTGTTCACACTTGCATAGCATAGATTAATCATTTTTCAATCTTGAACCTCCATAAGGCATCCATAGTACAAAAAGTTGCTGAGAGCTACACTAATTTGGAACATGGAGAGTAGGGGAACAAGGAAGGAGAAGCTACCAGCATGGTAGAGAGCATATGGAGATGTTTAGTTACATTTTGTAGATTCATTAAGCTTTTTATTTGTTTTTTAGTGTCTTTCTTGATATGCTTGCTTAGGATAGTGTTTTCCATGTGATTTTTAGCACTAACAAATTGGTTTCTTGGTGTTTGTGTTTGGTTATCATAACTAATCCTTGTATGCATTTACATTATAGTCATTTTTAGAGAAAGCATTTAGCATAAATCATTCATATTCACTCTTTTGGCTTAAAATCAACAGTAGCTAATTAGATAATCTCTCATTTTAGCTTTTGTTCACACTTGCATAGTATAGATTAATCATTTTTCAATCTTGAACCTCCATAAGGCATCCATAAAGCAAAAAGTTGCTGAGAGCTACACTAATTTGGAACTTGGAGAGGAGAGGATCAAGGAAGGAGAAGCTACCGGCATGGTAGAGAGCATATGGAGATGTTTAGTTACATTTTGTAGATTCATTAAGCTTTTTATTTGTTTTGTAGTGTCTTTCTTGATATGCTTGCTTAGGGTAGTGTTTTCCATGTGATTTCTAACACTAACAAATTGGTTTCTGGTTGTTTGTGTTTGGTTATCATAACTAATCCTTCCATTTTGTATAGCATCATTTGGTGAACCCGACGTGAATCCAAAACAACAAATTTTTAAACTACTAACATTTTTCATTATTTTAATTGACACATAGGTAGAGCTTTAGTGCTTTTGTTCATGCTTTAGCACCTTTGAAACTGGGCACTTTAGTGTTGTTGTTCTTAATAATAGCACTATTGTCTCCCATTTAGTGTTATTGACCTTTTTAAAGTGCTATTGACCCTTAAATAGCGCTATTGTAGCTTCTTTTAGAGCTTTTGGCTCTCTGTTTGACAAGATTATTTCTAACTGGTAGAGTTCTTTAGCGCTTTTGTCTCTTCTTGTAGCATTGTAGCATTTCTTTTGGCGCTTTTGTTGCTTATTTAGTGCTTTCATGTTAAATAACACTTCTATTTTTTACACAGAAAAACGCTATTGTAATAGAGAGTTGTACAGAAATACCTTGTAACCGAAAAACAAAAAAAATTAAGCTTATAGAAGCCCACCAAATAGGCGGATTTTACTAATTATTTTTCTTTGTTGTGCAGGTTTAAATTAGACTAAAAAGTAGATTTATTTGTTTTACTTACTTTCTTTTCAAAGTTTTAAAAATGAATTCACTTTTTATTTTGGTTTAAAATTAACTTCATATTTCAAATTTGGGTTCTTAAAAAGAAACACACCTTTTATTTGGGCTCTTAAAAATAATTTCATTTGTCTAAGGTAAAAAGAACCACAAACTCAAATCCCACAAATTTGCTTTCTTTGCAAGTTAGGATTCATTTGTATTTTGGGTTTTAAAACAAGACAACACAAAGTTTATTTCTTGCAATCAGAGTTAAAATATACAATCAACACTTCCTTTTTTTGCAAAGGTAAAAAGAACAATCAACTTGTCAAAAGTTTTCTTGTTTCAAAAGCGATTTACTTCAAGCAAATGTGTTTCAAATTCAATTGATCAGGATTTTAAATTCCTAGTTTACCAAACATTTTTCCTTTGAAGTTAAAAAGAACACCATGATTGTTGGAGCAATATCTCCAAATAGTTAGATCACATTGCGATGAAAAATGGTTAAAAAGAACAAGTGTCTTTTATGTTTGGCACTCTTGCACAAAATTTTGTAGAGTGGTTCTACTTGTAACACACACTATCCTCTCCCTTGGCTTTCGTGGTCCTAGGTGCAAGAGAAAAGTGTTAGAAACACTCAAAGTTTATCTTTTTAAGAGAGGCCTACCAAGAGACACATCACTCTTGGGAACGACCTCGCACAGTAAATCCTTCGAGCTGCTATAGAAATCAGGTGTGAGTGAAAGTTGTAGCCTTGGGTATAGCTATTCCTATAGTGTAACTTGACGAAAGGACAAATGGGCCCCACCACAAGTTACAAGGCTCTTAAGTGAGTCACTATAGAAGGAACTTATGTCCAAAGACATCGAAAATTACTAAACATCTTTATGTAGTATCTCACCCATTCTATTGATTGAGGATATTTGTGAGAATGCTAGTGCAAGAGCATAGAAGGTTTTGCTCCCAAGATACTAACCATACATATTTCCTTGAGGAGAAACATAGCTTTTTTAAAGGCTACTTGTAGCTTGAAAAAAGTGGTGACTCCCCCATCATAGGGATCATCTATTTTTTATGCTCGTTCAAGACTTAGTATATCACATCCTTACCTACCACAACGAGATTCATAAGGTATGTAGTACCAAAGTTGAAGAAATATCAAGATGTGGGCTGAAATTATCACAACTGGCCATTTGACCTTAGGGATAAAGTGTGTTTGAAGTGTCTTTGTTTTGTGTCAAGATCAATGATAAACTGAGCCAACTTTAGGGTTTTTGTAAAAACATACTCAAGAACATTTGGAAAGAAAGGGTCATAAAAAGTCTAAAGATTGGGTTGATTTAGACCCACAGATATTTGTGCCTTTTGAGGCAACATTCTCGTGTTTGTGTGCTTGCTTTGTTGTCTTGCCAAAGAAAAAATAAAAAATCAATTCCAAAACAAGTACTCATCCAAAACAAATATTTTCAAATACCAACAAAGATCAAAAAAGCAAAGTGCAACAAACAAAGGTATCAAAACTATATGACCAT
The DNA here is from genome assembly GCF_030272615.1 of Cryptomeria japonica. Classification (NCBI taxonomy): domain Eukaryota; kingdom Viridiplantae; phylum Streptophyta; class Pinopsida; order Cupressales; family Cupressaceae; genus Cryptomeria; species Cryptomeria japonica. The sequence goes on along the minus strand of NC_081405.1, from coordinate 586,749,982 downwards.
CCTTCACATTTTGAGAAGGAAAAATCTCCATCAAAATATTAATTTGAAGAAAAGACAATTAAGCTCAAAGGATTTCATCAAAAGAAGGAGATTTATCCATCTCAATAGACAAATCTTTGTCTCACATAGAACCTTCTTACGTCACATGTGACTCTATCTTCAAGGAAAATCTAACGAATTTGATCAAGAGTCTTTAAGCTGGAGGGATTTTACTCAATATAGAGCTTTGAGCTATCATAAAAACAAAGGAGGCAAAATCAATCCTACTTTCTTTCTAGACAATTTCATCACATATAACTCAACTAGGGAAGAAACACCAACCCCTAAAAGAGAAGAGGAAGAGTTGGTTCCTTTTGTGACATAGAGTTTCTATTGAAGTTAACATTTCATCCATTTTCACATTCACCCATCATCAATCCATTCCAACTCTCGAAACATAAAGAGGTCTTGTCCTAAGTTATTTTTTCAATATTGCTTGAATCAAACACAACACATCACTTTTTAGAGTGTTTCTACATCTAGGATACACTCATCTTAAGAGGCATTTCTACGCAGGTTAAAACTAGTCTATGAGTGCATCCTCTCATTACTAGGTAGTTGGGTCTGTAACACATCTTAGATCTTTCTAAACCTTATCATATCAAACATTGTCAACCAAACACAACAAGAAATTGAAGGAAGGACTTTGGTAGCATCTATCTTTAGTGCTAGAGATCCATATGCAGAACACTTCACCAAACATTTATCTCTCATTCCATCACCAACTCATTGTTAGGATTCCCAAAGATACTAAGAGGGGGGGTGAATCAATATCTAACTCGTTAATGGATTTTCCAAACTTTTTAAGTGAATTGCATGCCAAAATAGTGTACCAGTAAACCAAAAATAATGCAATAAATAAGATCAGTAAACACAACATAAAAAGCACACCATAACACAATATTTTTAACAAGGAAACCTAGTGCGGGAAAAACCTCGGTGGGATTTGTGACCCACAATATTCGCTCACTGGCCAATAAGTGAATATTACTGATACAATAGGGGCATGCACATGCATGAAGGCCAACTACCTAAATCTCACTACTTAAATACAAAAAGGAAGTCTCGCTGAATTACAAAAATGGATTATATAAATGTAATATCATGTAATACTTCAGTTTAGCATCTACTATGCTAGGTTTAGTACTGGTTTAAGATCTTGCAATAATCATAAACCTTATTGCACAATCTACCTTAATATTGGTACATAATATCCATCTCTGCATATTACCTATTACTAATGTTCTACAAGATCTCATACTTATATATGAGCCTTATACAATTCGCCTTATCGGCTTACAAAAAGATTTTACAATTAAATACAAAATACAATAAACAAAAATCTCGTCGGCCAAGGTATCGGTAAACATCTTTTCCGGTGTCTACCGGTGGCATAGAATTGTAAGGTTTCCATCAATGATAATACCTTCAATCACCTACAATTTCTCATTGGAGTGTGCATTTTCCAACAATCTCCCTCTTTGGCATTAATGGCAACACTCATGAGA